>NW_022196897.1:87492442-87496656 GCF_008632895.1 Mastomys coucha
GGGGGGCTATCTGCTCCACCCCCTTTGGGAGCTCAGTAAACATCCCGGGCTGTGTCACCTGATCCCAAAAAAGAGAGGCAAAGAGCCCTTCCAAGCGACAGTAGGAGCCAAGTCAGTCTTCAGATCCTGCATACTTCAAGCCCAAGCTAAATCTGGAACATTGCCTGTCTGCATCCCCACCCTTATCCTCCCAAAATAAAGGGCCTGGGCAGCAGAAATAAGCATCTCAAGCACATGCAAATGCCTTGCTCCCGAAGAAGGCAGACTCTGTATTTTAATTTGGAATTAATCTGAAGTTCTGCTGCTCCTGCTGTACATGAAATATGTGTGTGTCACCTGTTTCTGTCCCTTCCCTCCACACCACATGACAGGTTTTCATACTTCAGACTCTGCTGGGATTTTATGGGACAACATTAAGAGTCACGAGTTCCTGAGATGCTTCCTAAAAGAGGGGCTCACAGCTTACCTTTCACCTCAGGGTGCCTCACTTCCATCCTTCCCAGCCCAGCCCACAAGAAAACTAAGAACTACACCACAAGACACTAGTTCCACCCCCACTCCCACCCCCACCCCCAGGAAGGAAGTCACAGCTGCTGTGTGCTCCTGAGCAATGGCCATGTCATACCCACCACCCTCCTCATCCTTTGGTTCCCAGAGGAACCTGCCTCTCTTCCTTGATGTCCTTGATAGGTTTTGTAAGGATGACACAGTTTCCCCATTTGGGGCTGAGCATTCAGTAGTCACCTGCTATCAGTACTTTGACCAGTTATGGGCTCCCACTCTGACTGTAGCCCACTGTAGGACGAAGCTCCATTGATGAAGGCTAAGAGATGCACTAGTCTATCATCATAAACATAAATACTTAGAAGGCAGTTTTAACTACATGTCTATTTGCCAAAACTCCTCGAGAGGGTCTGTAACTTCCCTAATCATAGACAATTTATTTTAAAGATAGGGTCTCTGTATGTAGCTCTGGCTGGCCTGGAACTCAGGATGTGGACCAGGCTGGCCCTGAACTCACAGAGATTCTCCTGTCTCTGGCTCCAACTGCCAGGATTACAGGTACAGGTCACCATGTCAGTCTAGCCAGAGGCTTTTAATCAGTTCTGTAGGTGCCAGGCTCGGACACGATCCCTGGGAGAGAAAAGAAAGGGTGACATGAGGAGAGGAGGGGTCTGGTTGCAAAGCAGGGAGTCGGTAAAACGAAAAGGGGGCGAGAGAGGGCAGTGGGGGTTGCATGCAAGCACAGTACATTGCATATAATTTGATATTGTAAAAATAAATTAGAGACTCTCCAGTTGTGCCTGCATTATAAGAATGTACCACATTATCTTTGTAAAATTATTTTTTTCTCATCTGTTTCTAGATTTAAAAAAAAAAAATCCCATTAAGTAATTGCACATGAGCCGTGTCACAGCCCAAAGTGTGAGTTTGAATTAAAAAACAAAAATAAAAAACTATACTGTCACCACCTAACTCAGATCCACAAGACTGGTCTAGACGTGCCAGGAAAAAGAATTTTCTCTGTTCTGTAATTTTGTAGCCATTTAAATTTTATTAGCAATTACCGGGCCCGTTACCACTGACTGTATTTTGCAGTTACAGCCAAGTCCTGGCAACTGGGAGCTTGCCCAAATGACAAGGGGCCCAGGTGGACCTGGCTATACTTACTCCAGATGCACTGGAACATGAACCCGGCCACACTATGAACCATTTCAATAGGATTCTCTCATATGCAGAACCATGCTGGTAACAGAGAAGCCTGCTAAAATCAGGAGGGACGTGAGATGGGACAAGGCAAACTGAAGTGAAGAGATGATCTAAAAGATGACTCCACACTGCTAAGTGTGGTGTGACAGTGCTGGAATTTCAACTGGAAGTTTCCTGACAAGTACCAAAGGACAGCTTCTACCTAGAGAGATGCAGAACGCTGAGAGGATCTTGATCATGTTCTAGTACATCATGTCTAATTTCCGGGTCATCACCAGAACAGGGCTAGAAGGGCATGGGCATGGATATGGGACAAGAAGCTTTGAGATGATGATGATGATGATGATGATGATGATGATGATGATGATGATGATGACGACGACAACGATGACGACGACGACGACGACGACGACGACGACCAACAACAAAAATAATGATGGTAATAAATATTAACAACAATAATAAATAACTGTGCCCAAATTAGGATGTTCTGTGACTAAGAGGCTGGTCTTTTCATGGTGACACAAAATCCAGTACGCCCTCCTGCTTTCATTCTACAGATCTGTTTATCTTCTTCTCTAACCAAAGCCTGGAGTCTTCCATCCCAGCTCCAAGAGAGAAAGAGCAGAGACTCCTGGTAGAGAGTCATGCTTCTCACCTTCCAAGTGGTGAGAGATGGTCCAGTGAGAGCTGGAGATGGACCACTACCATCGATGTGGGTCCCTCAGTAGGGCTGAGCTATGCTCACCTGGGCTCCCCATATCAAAAGTCCAGTTATTCTATCTCCAGCAAATGGCTCTGAGAAGGAGAGATGCTCATTCTTGCCCCATGCACTGTCTCTCTGAACAGCCATGATGGCTTCAAATCAAACAGTTTACCCTCCTTAACTTAGAATCTGAGTAATTATCCAACCTGCCTTTGATGTCTAAAAAAGCATGTGGGAACCTGCATTAAAATTCTCTGGCCACTCTAGAGACTTCCTCTTACAGAATACAAAACACATCCCTGGAGAAAGGAAAGATAGGAAAGTCTATCTTGTTAAGTATCAGGCGGGTACATGGTGCTCACACGTTCTTCCTGTGTCTTCTCACTCAGTCTCATTCCAATTTCACAGACAAGGAAGCAGGAGCTCTAAAACAGGAAGTGGATAGCCAAGGGCAGGTGAGGCATCTATGCCAGGAAGTGACCCTTCGGCCAGTGACAGTTCAGTTAGTGTTCCCGGTATGCCAGCTGCTGATGGAAGGATGGGAAACAGGGTTTGGGCTCCCTTGTGTTTTCCCGAATTCCCATGGAATTGAATGGGCACCAAGCCAGTGTCTTGCCCAGATACCACAGCTCCATGGGATGGAGCTAGGATGTGACACAGACAATGTGGCTACACAGCAGGCCCCTCCCACTGTACGTGTTGACTCTCATCCTGCTCACCCAGCACCCTGAGAAAAGTATGCACACACGGTGCATTTTATCTCTTGGGAACTGTTCAACACCGTTGGCTGAAACATCTAATACCATAAGCTGGCGCTGATGGCAGAGCATGCTACTGCATTATGTGCAACGATCATCAAAACACTGTGGTGGTCCTTCTAGGACCTCATGTTTCCTGACTCCGTCAGAACGGATAGAGAGGACGACCATCTTACAACTACAGCCATCTTTTTTTTTTCCTTTTTCTTTCGAGGCAGGGTTTCTCTGTATAGCCCTGGCTGTCCTGGAACTCACTCTGTAGACCAGGCTGGCCTCAAACCCAGAAATCTGCCTGACTCTACCTCCCAAGTGCTGGGGTTAAAGGCACGCGCCACCACTGCCCCGCCAACTACAGCCATCTTGAGGGTCTTCAGATGAACAAGAAGTTGAAATGCAGTGCAGATGAGAAGTGTAGTTTTTTTTTGGTTTGTTTCATTTTTTTTTGGCAAGTTCAGATTCTAATGTCAAATCTCTCTTTTGCTCCCTCCCCCCCCCTTTTTTTTAAAAAAAAAAAAGAAAATCTGATAAGCCCAATTTTCATGTGTGAGCTTACCATTTATAAAGATTAGCAGCTAACCCATACACTTACTGTCCTGATCAAAGCAAACATACTGGCAAACTTAAAAGCCTTGAACCGGCAGGGACATCTAGTTCCAGCCATCACGGCGCGTAGGCAGGGCTGGAAGGCAGAAAGCTGGCGACAGTGTGTTTCATCTCTAGCACGCTGTCTACCCATGGCTGAGAAAAGCACAGCTTTGCCAGGCTGCCTTCTCACAAACTAGCACACTGAGTGTGTCCTCATCACAGAGGTGTGGTAACACAACAGAAGAAAACGTAATATAACCAATTTAAATATATTTATATTTATTCCATCCTCCATGGAGAGCACACCTCACACTCAGACTTTGCGCTTCTAGCCTTCTAACTGTGGAAGAGCCGCTTTGTGCCATCGGCTTGTGATACTGTGTTTTAGAAGTCCTAAGAGACTGGTATGTCCAGGGAGCTAGGGAGTGCTTTGTCTCTTTTTTTTTTTTTTTTTT
>NW_022196897.1:87497385-87511222 GCF_008632895.1 Mastomys coucha
AAACTGGGAATGGAGAAATTTACATGTAAATAAAAAAAAAAGTCATGCAAACTTCTGGCAGCTTTTGGGAAAAAAAAGCAGAACCACCAGCATCTCTTAAGGAAAGGTTGGAAGAGACAGGACTTAGAGGAAGTCTGACAACCTGGACATGTTCATATGCAGGTGACTGGCATGTCCTACCTAGGAAGGAAGGATCCTAACATTGGAACTAAGAGTCTTTCTCATGGTGGCTGCACAGGTATAAAATACAAGTATGAGGCAGAAAGACAGGGGCTTCTGCACCAAGTTTTAATGGTTTAAAGCTCGCATAAAAAGTGAAATGTCTCCACACACAGGTAATGGAGAAGACTACAGGTCACAAAACAGAATACAACCACCCAAATGCACTTGAGGTATTCTTAGCTCTGAGGACAAGCCAGCTACTGCTCCAGGTTCACTGCAGAGTCACGGAGGCCGAGACCCTGAGAAGAATGCAGAGGAGGTTCTACCAAGAGGAGACGCCTTCTCAGTCGCCACACTCAACTCAGGTCTGCAAATATTTGTTCTTCTTCCCTCTGGCACCAGCTTGGGTATCAGGCTGGCTCTCTGGAGAGCTAAGCTGAAGGACATTTCAACCCTGGGTGACTCCCTCAAACAAAAAGATATTGAGCCAGGAAATAAAGTAGTTTCTGAAGCAGAGCCTAGCTTACCAGAGAGCAGGAAGGTGAGGGGCAGGGGCATGAGGAAGCAGGGAAGCGGCCGACCACACCATGCTGGGCAAGACATCACCAGTGCAACAAACAGAAGAGTTCCCTAGAATTTACAGAGTGCTTCACTCAGGCCAGGCAGTTAGAGACCTGGCACAATATCTGCTTACTCTGAGGCGGATAATATACTGTTGCCCCAGGCACAATACCTACTGAATAAGATCAGCATCTTTCTGATTATACCACGCAATGAATGATTTGAACATTCCCTCTGGTGAAGGTGTCGAAACGAGACGGTTCTATCTTATAGATGAGGAAGGATGTGCTGAGAAGAGTAGAGTAGCACCAAGGGTCTCAGGAGCTGTGAGAACCCAGCATGGTCTGGCCCTCAAGCCCTGTTCTGAACTATACAGGATATATGATTTCACCTTTGGGATGGAAGAACCGGAGGGTCCAGGCATAAATGAGTTACCAGAAGTATTTAAAATGAACACACAGCAAAATAAGACAAATAGGAAAGAAAGAACACACAAGAGTGTACACATGGGTCAGCACGGAACCACAATCAGTCTCTGGGCCACTCTGAGGGCCACTTCTGTTGTCAGAAGCTCAACTCCTTCAGAAGCCTGTAGGATCCAGTACTTCACTATGGCTAGCCAGAGTTAAGGCCTGCAGGAATAGGGACACTTCACATGTAACAGAGCAGATACTCAAGCAGAAACAGAGAGCAGAACCGTCCAAGAGACAGAGCAAGTATGGCAAGTCAATAAAAAAAAAAAAGACCTGTGTCCACTGCTTCCAGGTTAGCCCAGAGGAGCACTAGTAGCTTTAGTGATCCCCGGGAAGTAAGCAGATTCCTCTCCCACGGCAGCCATTATGAAGCTCCACCAATGGAATGGACTATGTAAACAAAAACCCCTGGAGGCTGTGCAGCAGGATCAATGGTCATCAGGGTCTCAATTCCTCCATAGACTCTGGGTGGATTCCTTTCCTCACCCCACCTTGGCTTCAAGGGAGCATGGTGAACCCTTGGCATCCCTGGGTGGCAGCTGCGTCACTCTCCCCTTGATCCCTGTTGTCAGATGATATCCGGTATCCCTCCCTCATTTCTTCACATTATCTTCAACAAGATTGCAATAAGGGCTCTCCTTACTATAGTGTGACCTCATGTTAACTATTCACATCTGCAGTGACCCCATTTCCAAGTTAGGGCATGACCTGGGATACTGGGAGTTAAGATCTGAACATCTTCTTATGTTTAAACCACTGAGAAAGCAGAAGCTGGCTCCTGTGAAAGTCATCATGTTTCATGAGTGTTGACATGCATGCATCTCTAGGTGACAATATAAAACACAACAGCGATGAGTTCATGGCTGTGCTAGTGTACAGGGGTGGCTGGAGCGAGGTTCCACAAACTGAATAGCTTCAAAAGCAAAAGCTTATTTTTTCCAAACTTCTGGAGGACAGATGTCCAAAATCAATGTATATACATAGATGAGATATAGGGACAGATCACCTCTCGCCATGATTTTCAGATGACTTTCTTCTCCCTATGGCTTTACATCATCTTCTGTCTCTTGGTATCTGAGTCCAAATTTTCTCTCTTGGAAGGACTTCAGCTGTGACGGTTTAAGGCCCACTCTGTGACCTCATTTTAATTCAATTATGTCTTTGTGATGCTTAACTGTGACTGTCAACTCCAGTGGGTTAAGAAATGCCTGTGAGCTCAGTAAAGAACATCTTGGGTACATCTTATGAGGGGGGTTTTCAGAGAACATCAGATCATGAGTTCTCTGACCTAATCAATGGGTTTATCACAGCAGTGAAAGGCGGGAAGTGAGGCTTGGCTAGAGGAAGTCACAGGGATGCATCTTAGGGGTTACCTCTCGCCTTGGCTCTTCCTATACTTTCTCCTTCTGCTTTTTGGTTACCAGGATATGAAGCACACTTCTCCCCATCAGGATGGCTTGAACCCTCATAGCAGGGAGCAATGACCCCTTACTCCTTTCTGTGCTGGCAGGTATTTGGCCACAACAGCAGGAAAAGTAACTAGTCCATTCTGCTAAACTTTGTCACCAAGCAAGGTCGAATCCAGAGGCACTGTGCCGTAGGATTTCAACCTCAGAATGCAGCAGGTGGCACTACTTGATTCAAAATATTGGTGACTTGGCAATTCTGTTTTGACACAGCTGAAAGGGAAAGATCTATTCTGCTGTACCAGGAACCCACAACTCATCGAGAGGTTCCCTGCTTTCCCTGGCCACAACACCACAATGGTCACCACCCCGAAGCACACTATACGCAGCCCATGACAAACCTGGATTCCCTGATCTTTGTGCATGCAAGGCCATTAGTAGGCACCTTATTGAAATACCAAACTCAAACACCACTTCCCCTCTCTGCTTGCTCTGAGTCCATGCTTAGAAGCAGATGGTTTAAAGAAAGCATTACATGTGGTGCCACCTAGAGGCAGAAGCCTAGGACGGTGACTAAAAAAAGAAGAGGACCCCCTTAGACTTCTGGGGGGACCAGAGTTCCACACTTGTCGATGAAACTATATCAAGTTCTTCCACCATCATGCCTGAGCAATGTACAAGCAAGAGCTGGACACGGTGGAGGCAAATAGAATCCAGATTCCAAGTCTGCACCTACTTTCCCAAGTCTCTTGTTTGGGAGATTCATTAAAATGTTTTCATTTAACTGTCTTTTAATTCCTCCTCCACGCTCCATCAGACATGCACGCACCCAAGCACAAGCAGAGATGATAAAAGTCCCACATATGACCAAAGACACGATGCAATTTTTCCCAAGGAGAAATAATCCAATTTGTGAGGAGGAATCCCAACATTAAAACCTTTCCCCAAGTTTGTGGGGACACAGACAACAGTGAAAGGCCATGGCAGAACAGGGAGGTCTCAAGGCGCTTGGCTCTAGACATCTGTGTCTCTGCTTTAGCACTGGGAATGGCACTCTGCCTCTAGGAAAAGGTTTCAGAGGCTCGTCGGACGAAAGGCCACCCTAAAAATCATTATTGTAGAAAAACATTATTGATATGTTGACTTTGTTCCTATAGCTTGGATCCTGAATGTCCCTCAGAGGCTCAAATGTTAAAGTTTTAGTGGCAGGATTAGGAGGTGATGGAGCCTAAAGAGGTGGGGTCCAGAGTTAGTGCTATGACGAGACAGTTAAGAGCACTTGCTACTCTTCCAGAGGACCTGAGTTTGATGGGCAGCACCCATGCTGGCCAGTTCACATCTCCAACTCTCTGGCCTCCATAGGCACCTGGGTACATGCAAACATGCATGTGCACTCACATACGTGTGCACATGTACACACACACACACACACACACTCACTCACTCACTCACTCATAATTAAAAATAATAGCTCTATAAAGAGACAGTCTGCTGGGAAGCCTTTAAGCCAATGAGCGTGTGTCCCTGAAGAGGATGATGAGACCCCAGGCCCTTCTTCCTCATTCTCTTTTCTGCTGCCTGGTCATGAGGTTTTACTTCACTGTGCGCTTTCCCACCACAATACACTATCCTCCACAGGCAACAGAGTCAACTGGGTCCTGGAGTAAAAACTCCAAAACTCCAAAATAACCTTTTCATTATAAGCCAACTAGATCCACAGGTAACACAGATCCACAGGATCAGCTACGGGACACCTAGCCAGGTAAACAAAAGAAAAGACCCTAGGGAGTCCTCTGATCGAGGAAGGCTATGGGGTCTTATAGGGCCAACATGCAAGCTCTGTGTGTTTGCTATGCCTCTGTGACAACAGCTCCTTCCCAGTAAAGCTCGCTGTGGAAACCCAATGAGTTCCTAGAACATAAAGTGCCTGGCTCAGTATGGTGCCTAGGACACTCAAGCATATACCCACTGTCGCTCCTGGAAATGAGCACTCTCATGGAGACATCGCATTTCCTGAAACGTATGTCTCATCACTTTACAACCACAGAAAGCAGAGGGAAGATATGAATAAACTGATCACTCAGGGCAATTCACTAACCAAGAACAGAAATATACTAGAAGCATGCCAAACTAAGCCTTCAACCCCCAACTCTGAGGGGGGGGTGCGCGACGGGGGGAGGTCCTCCAGAGGTATTCTGTACAACAGTTAATATCCACGAGGCCCAGGTGAGAATTAATTTCAATTCATTAACAGATACCTCATAAGGAAATACAACTAATAACTAGAAATATAAGCATTCCACCTTGTTAATTTAAAAAAATTAAAAATGTAAAATACACGAACTACTCTCAACTATTAAAATAACCAGGAAAAAGAGTTTATTTTAAAGATATTACTCAACGCTGCCAAGACTAAAATAAGTCCCAGACTTCACTCGTGGCCAGTGAAAGCAAACCAGTGTAGACCTTCAGCAAAACAAGTGGGCAGTCTGTGGACACAGGCAGGAACAGCTCCCGCCCTTCAGCACAGTAGTCTCGTTTCTGAGAATCCAGTCTCGGGAAATGGGAGTGGGGGATGCCATACCCACTGTCAGGCTGTCAATACCAAAGACTCTTCAGTAGCAGAAAGCTGAACAAGATTAGCATAGAGGGGTGAAGGTGAAGCCCAAAGCAGAAATTTGCCTGGTACGTGTGAAGCCCTGGGTTCAATCCCAAGGAGCAAAAATTTAAAAAATAAAAAACAAGAGTAAGGAAGAGTAGCATCATCAGAAATATGATGCCAAATTAGTGGATTATTTATCTAGGAATTAAAATGATAGCGAAGGGATGGAGAGGTGGCTCCGTGGTTGAGAGCGCTGGCTGCTCCTCCAGGGGACCAGAGTTCAGTTCCCAGCTCCCACATGTCTGTACCTCCAGTTCCAGGGGACCCAACACCCTCATACAGACATGCATGCAGGCAAAACACCAATACACATAAGATAAAAATATTACATGACAGAGAATTATAGAAAAATCACTAAGATGACATCATGGACAAATCTTATATGGAAAAACTGGGACTGAAAACGGGACCTTACGGTGACTACAACTGGGAAAGAGCTGAGTGAAAAGCTTCCAGGATACTGAGTGTGTGTGACAGGGACAGGCTCCGATGCCATTCCTTTGTCCTCCTTCCTCAATTTTTGCAATATGTGATATTTTTAAAAAAAAACCTTTATGATAGATTTTTTTTCTTATTTTCTAAAAGTCTTTCCTCTACTGCAGATACAAAGTAGCTGCTCGCAAGAGGACATCCCACCCCGGGACCCATCTCCAGGCTCCCTGTGCCCTTTCAAAAGAGCAAGGATTTGCAAGCTCTTTTCTAAAACATTATCTTCTCCATGCCAAACTGCCACAGAGCACTGGGCACCATGACCTCCCAGAGGTCACAGTGGCCACCTCACTGCCATTCCCTGAGGCCGATGATTGTTTTAAAGAAACTTCTTCCCATGAAGGTGGCCCAGCCTCTACACTTGCTGTTCCCAGAGAAAGTGAACTGTTCACCTCTGCCCTCAGCCCCGTGCTTAGGCCGAACCTACCAGTGATGAACAGAAACCAAAGAGCGGAACAGTAGGAGGGTAGGAGAGATGGCTCAGTGGTTAAAAGCATTTGCTGCTCTTTCAGAGGTCCAAGTTTAGCTCCTAGCATCCATGTCAGGTGGCTCACAACCATCTAACTCCAGTGCCAGGGCATCTGATGCCCTCATATGGCCTCTGAGGGTACCTGTAGTCAAGTGTACTATATCCACATGCACATATATACACCTATACATAATTAAAAATAATAAAGGTAAGTCTATTTTTTTAATAGAGTACGGCTAAATTGCAGTGCATATATGTTCACAATACAGCTATTTAAAAAAAAAAAAAACACAGAAACACAACTAATGTTAAATAGAAAAAGCAAGGCATAGGCTGGGGAGATGCACCAGCGGCTGAAGCTCTTGCAAACATGAGGACTGGAGTTCAGATCCCACCCAGTAACTGCAGCCTTGGAAGCAGAGTCAAGGAAAACCCAGAGCAAGCTAGCTTGCCAAACTAGCCATGTTGGTACTTCATGTTTAACTAAAGGAGCCTGCCTCAATGAAGATGGAGGAGCAATGAAGGGTGACTCTGATTGCAACCGCAGGCCTCCACATGTACATGTACATACTTAGCACATACACATGAAATCTCAGGAAGAAAACGAAATCCATAGAATCACGCCCTGATGACACAGACTACCCAGATATTGTATTTATAAGCAGTTTTTAAAGCATACTCTGTGTGCTTACAGAGCACAGACACCAGGTCAGTATTTCCAGCACACACACACCAAGACATCACCATGGTGCTCACAATTAGACACCTTCCTGCTCCCCTTGAGAGAGGACAAAACTGGGGTCCTCTCGGGGTGAGGAATGTTCTTTAATCCCACCAGTGGCTGCTATATTAGAATATTCCACAAACATTTCTAAGGTTACATATTCCCCTAAGGATGCGGGAGAGGACGGACCATGTTTGAGCCTGGACAGTCTTCCTCCAAATCTGACACTCAGCTCCAGGGCTGCAGAAGATGATGAAAGACACTTCAAGGGAAAGGTGGATGTCTCTCAGAAAAGGAACTTCCACTTCCCTTTAACTTCTAAGCAAGAATTGTTTTTTCCATTGAACACAAAACTGGGCAGGCAATGTGTTTGTAGATATAGTCAAAAATATTAATTATGTCTGCATCAAACACTAAGCAAATGGCTGTTGGGTGTCTGTCACACTTGGGGTAAGATGGAGGCTGGCCAGGAACGAGCCTGCTCCAAACCAAGCCAAATGGCTCCAAGCAGCTGCTGACACAACCCTCGTTTAAAACATTCTCTCTCCATCACCTCTTCCCGTTTCTGCATGGATTCTCTCTCACATACTAGACTGTACCCACAGACGGCAGAGACTGGGAGAGAAGTCAGTAATGTCGCACAGCTGCTACTAACTGAGGTGGGGCTCGACTAGCTGCTAATCCTGCATTCCTTTACACATTCATGGGCTGAGGATCACCCGCCAGCTAATGACAGTCTATATCTACCACTGTTCAAAGGCACACGGTGTCCTGAAAATGGTAACTCTATATTCTTATAGAGTGTTTAATGCTCCTTAAAGCTGGGCCGATGACAGGCCTCACACATTCTATCACACTTGAAACTCAATTTTAAAATGTTAAGATTTCTAGAAGTTTTAAAGTTATTCTAGAAGCAAGGAAACAGTGACAGACCTAATACTTAAAAAAAAAAAAAGTTAAGGGAAAATAATAATAATATAAAAAGAATGTATACAGTCTAACAAGTTAATGAGAAAAACCAGACATAGCAAAATTTTATTCAGCCTCCAAGCCTCCCCAGTTTTCTCCTCCCCAAACCTCCTCTCAAGAGCAGAAGCAGGCATGGGGGATACCATATCCCATGCAGGTGAGAAGTCAGCCTCAGAATGGGCAGCGTATCTCCATGAGCACACCATTAGAGAGTGAGTACCTAGCTGCTGTGGGTGGCTACAAACCCAGTGCTCCTTCATGTGCATCACCAGTCAGAACCTCAAACCCAAGAAAGGTTCTGATAGAAGCTCAAGTTCCTATCCTCCAGGACCTTGTCCTCGGCTGCCTCCCAGAGCCACAGCTGATGAAGAGCCAGAACACAGAGTTCTCCCGATGCAAGTGCCACCTGACCTGAGTGCCAAAGCCTATGACAGAGCTGAGATGTGTGGTTCCCTAGCAGTTGTTTATTTAATGAGCCAGGGCCAGACCTCTCTATGCTGCCTCCCTGCCAGGATCCCAGGGAGGTGACCTAGAGCCAAGCTCACTGTGCAGAGACCAACTCAGGGGAAGAAGAAAGACTCCTCAGGGCAGGGAGGATTTTCACTGGACATCCTGGCCCCTCCTCTCCTACGGATTATTCTCAATCCAGATCTTATACATGTTTCGGAGCACAAAATGGACAAGAGGCTGAAGAAGGAGATGGGGTAGAGAGAACCTGAGTCCATACCATGCTGGTACTCACTGAAAAGGGATGATCCAGTGAAGATCCAGACTGTGACTATCTACAGAGCAAAGGAGGTAAGGCAGCATAGGGACATTATATCCACCTCGTATATAATACTAGGTCTTACAGAATCATCGGGAGAACTCTACTACACATTCTCATACAAGTCTCCAGCCCTGGACCAAGGTAGCCAGAATGGTCTGCTGACTGAGAGGCACCACAGAATAAAATGCCTGGGATTCTTAAAGGTGAGAATAACATTGAGGAAAGGCACCACTGGGGCTTGGTGGGAGTCACTTCTGCTCACCCAAGCATGGGCTCCTCTACCATACTACACTTCTGCATGGTCCATACTGCTCCAAGACAGAGGGGCAGCTGGCCCAGCAGCTCCCAGCAGACAGGGAGCAAGATCCACATCCAACTGGACCTCTAGTTCTTGGTCAGGAATTCTGCCCTTATCCAGCCCCACCCACAACCACAGGCAGCCACTCACGGCATTCCTTCTCGTCACTCTTGTCGAAGCAGTCAGGCAGCCCGTCACACTGCCAGGCACCCGGGATGCACCGCCCGTTGCTGCACATGAAGTTACCTGGGATGTTGCACTCGTTGGTGAAGTTGTTCCCAGGGAGCAGCTGGCTCTCTGTGTATGTGAGAGAGAGAGAGAGAACAGTCAGAAGGCAAGCATAGTGATCACAGTCAGGGCCTGAGGCCTGGGCTAGCTGCAAAGACTGATGTTCAGCCCAGGAGAGACCACTGCTAGCTATCTTTCCTTTTCTAGGTCTGTTTCTTCACCTCGTCCACCTCAATGCAGAGATGCTGAAGGCACTAGCTGGGGCAATATGGAGGAAGCATGCTGTGTCAAGCATACAACAAACAGGTGCTCCTCTCTCTTAGGAAGATCTGTGAGGCTGAAGACATGGCTCAATTATTAAGAACACTGTGGCTTTTCCAGAGGACCAGAGTTCAGTTTCCAGTGCCCAAATCTGGCAGCTCACAACCGCCTGTAACTCTCTCTCTCTCCTGGTTCCATGAATATCTGCATGTATGTATGTATATGCACGCACAACTCGCGTGCGTATACATACATACATGCACACACACACACACACACACACACACACACACACACAAATTGGTGAGAAAACCCAAATGTTCGTTCCAAGCCAGTAGCAACAGCTAAAATTTAAAGTTCCAGATAGGAACATGTACTAGACCTCAAATATCCCTGGACTCAGACTCACAACCCCTGCAATCACAGAGTCCTTGAACTGGGACCAAGTTGGCAAGAATATCAGATCATTTCCCTCAAAGAAATAAGATACCTTGATCTACAAATCAATCTGCCTGATATTGTGCAGGAAGAAAAAGCCAAGACAAAACCTGTACTCAGGCCTGCTAACCTCCAGGAGACTACCCCGATCACTATACTATTTGAGATTAAAGGCATGCACCACCACTGCCCAGCCACACTATTCAAGAGTTACTGGAGGTTTAAAATCAAGCCCCAAGGTTCAGGTTCAAGTCCACTGAACAATCATAAAATGCCAAGGGCCCTACCCAGCACTACCCTTAGGCAGGAAATTAAACAGAGACCTAATGATAGGAGGTAAGGGAGGGGGCAGAACTCATCCACCTTGAACCTTGGGGGCGGGTTTTTCCAGGGAGCCAAGATCTGATAGGTAGCAGTGAGCCAGTGTAATCAAAGGCTGGGAGATAGGTAGCCAGCAAGAATTAAAAAAAATCTTGGAGGAAAAGGAGAAAAAAACCAGCTGGCCATCATGCTGCGGCTCTGACCCACCTTGAATCATTCAGCAAACATTTATTGGACATTTCTGACCAGACACTTAGGCTATGAAGAAAGGACACAGTGCTAGGGCTTCCCCCCAGGGCTGGAAAAGGATATAAGCACACTAGATACTTTACTAACACTGTGGAGAAGACAAGAGCACAGCCTTATAGAACTGCCTAGGGCTAACAAGCTAGCAAGACTCAAGACCTTCTTTCACAAGCTCTACCAAAGGAAACAGCTCCAGATTAGTGCTCCTATCTGTCCATTCATCCCCTCACACCACTTGGCTTTTAGTTATTCACTTATTCATTTATTTATTTATTGTCTAGAATACCCTCATGGCTCTGGATCTCCTATTAAATTTGAATTAAATTACTGTTCACCTGCTAGCATCAGACTCCTCGGCTGCCTTCCCTCCGAGGAATGTTGTCCAGCTTCTCCAAGCACAGAGAAGCGTGGGGTTTTTGGTTGGTTGGCTGGTTGGTTGGTTGGTTGGTTGGTATTTGTTTGCTTTTGTTTTCGGAGACAGGGTCTAGACCTGGCTGGCCTGAAACTCACTAGGTAGACCAGGTTGTCCTTGAACCTGAAGAGCCACCTGCCTCTGCCTCCCAAGGGCTGGGATTAAAGATGTGCACCACCATCCCCCAGTGGTAAAGCTACTTTTGAAGTGATATTAAAAATACTTTTATAACTGGAGCAAGCAAGCAAGGACCAGTGGGAATGGACACAGCCGTGGGTTAGCAGTTCCAAACAAGCCCTTGTGCTGTAGATACCCCCTTGGACACCATCTGCTACCTGATACTCAATTAGCAACAAACAAACATGTTACCTTTTAGAAATGAGATTTCATAGTCCATTCCAAAAGGGAAGCTATAACAAACAGTTCCACTCAGCCCCGAGACATCACAAGCCTTATCCCTTGCTCACTCTATCAGCCCTGCACATGGCCAATTCCTACCCCTATCACTGTAGCTAGGATTCCGGTCCAAGCAGCCACCACCCCATGGGGATCACCACTAACTACAACTTCCAACCCAGCCTCCTGCATCACGGTTTATTCTTCCAAGTCTTAATCTGTCTTCTGGCCAGAAGAATCTCCCTAACCATGACATTTTCTTACTTTAAAAAGCAAGAGAATGGGGAGCTGGGGAGCTGGCTCAGTTGGTAACGTATTTTCCATAAGGACCTGAATTCAGTCCCTAGAATCCACTCTGTGTGTGTGTGTGTGTGTGTGTGTGTGTGTGTGTGTGTGTATGAGCCCAGTGACTGGCACTTGATTCTAAGGAAGTGGATAAAGATAGGTAGATCCTGACAAGCCAACAAAGCCTACTTGGCAAGCTCCAGGCCAATGAGAAACCCTGTCCTAAAAACCAAATGCACAGAACTTGAGAAGCATCAACAATGAGTGTCCCTAGCTTTGGCCTTCACTCAGACAGACATTTATGAACACACATGCATATAGACTCCCATACATATATTCATGCAATTAAACAGACCCAGGAACACAAAAACTCACACAGGCACACACACACACAGGCACACACATACACAGGCAGACACACACACACAGGCAGACACACACACACAGGCACTGACAAGCTCCCTGGTGTTTTTTATTTACAATTCAAGGCAAGCAAGAGACAGTCCAAGAAAGAAGTGGCATTTTCAGTGGAGACTGACACAAAGCAGAGGCCTGCAGATCAAGAGAACAGCATCAAGGACCTGATGTGGAGAGGCACAGCCCAGAAGGATCAGAAATAAAGGACATGCCACTCTAACCTGTAGGAGCTGCAAACCCACTTGGCTACCATTTCTCCCACCCTTCCACCCAATCAATCCATAAGGATGCTCCATTCTGTTGAGCACAGACTCAACATAGGACTTCTTCCACTGAAGGCAACTCCACACGCGTCACTAATCCTGAGAATGAGCAGTAACTCGATGATCTCCAGGGAGAGATCTGGACGCCCATGGAGAGGTATCCAGACAGCAGTCCTATGCTGGATTCTAGCCAGACACTACGTGCTCAGCCCAGAACCTCCGCGCCCCTGCCCTCTACACCCTATACGCACTCCAGCTGTTAGAGAACAACTGCTCAGAGAGTCACCAGCCAGCAGGAAATTCCTCTGGGCTGCAGAATACAGAGCTGTCACTTGGGTTTGTTTGGAAATCACTTAGACTCCCTTTGTAGAGCTAACTCCACGAAGACAAACCCCCTGAAAAAGCCGCTACAACTGTGAAATCTTGTTCTGATAAACAGATTTCTGGAACCAGAAAATTGGTCAGATTAGATTCCAAAGACTTTGCTCAAGCATCAAGAAGGCTGGCAGTATATGGACTTGAAGAGTGACTGTGCAGGTTCAGGGACTACTTAGCCCCATCCTTGGCATCCTTTACACACAAACGCCCTGCCAGTGACCACAAAAGGCACATGCTCTGTGCTCTTCTGAGTCTCCTTAAGCACACAAGGGGCACCCCACCCAGTGCCTTAGGAAAAGTTATGTCATCAAATGTAAGCACCTAAGAAGAAACCAAAGCAAAGCAAGAGAAGATCGTCCTGTAGATTCTGTCTTTCTTACCCCCCTCTAGCCCAGCCCAGCTGCCTCTCTGGCCTAGTGGCTCCTGGGGTTATCTCTTGTTCCCTTTTCAACCAGCAGGCTACACGGTGAAGAATTGCGTGGGAATATAAGTCAGGGCCTGGAGACATTTTCTCGTCGTGACTAGGGGTAAGGTGCTACTGCCATTTAACATGTAAGGGCCAGGCATGTGGCATGACTTTGCCTGGAAGGGTCTGGGGGGAAAAGTGCAGCTCCAACTTTTCGATGTATTGTGCTACATTTCTCCTAATCTGCCACCCATCGAGACACCAACCACAGAACCATCTGGCTTGACATGTCAATAGTGCTGAGGCAGCGAAATACCTGCTACTTAGCAGTTCTCACTCCCTCTAGTTGCTGCTCTTCGCACAGAGTGAGCATTTTCAGTGCAGCTGATGGTGTCTCTATGCCCTTCGGGAACTCTGAATTCTTACCTCCTGGTGTAGAGAGCCCTCTCTCTTCAGAGGCATGGCCCTGATTCTGAATCCTCTGCACCTTCCTCATTTAGAACCAGTGTCCTGATCCCATGAATGTCATTCCTGTCCCCAAGCTTCTAACCATGGGGCAGGCTAACCCAGAAAAGTCTTCATTCAGCCTATCTTCTCCCTGGTGTTTGGGGCTGCATTGGATCCCTCCAAAACTTTATGCTGTAGGCCTAACTGTTAGTATCTCATAATGGGAGCACATTTGTCTTTAGAGAGGTAATACATTAAAATGAGGCATTAGAGCGGGCCCTAATTCAACACGACTGGTATCCTCACTGGAAAAGAAAATTAGGGCTTTCGCGCACTCGTACAAACACACACACACAC
>NW_022196897.1:87511455-87576747 GCF_008632895.1 Mastomys coucha
AAAGGAACCAACCCAGCTGACAGCTTGATCCCAGATCTCTCTGACTGTGAGACAAGCAATCTCTGATGATGTTCAAGCCACACAATTGTACTGGAAATCTAATCCAATACCCTATCCTCCTCCTGCTCATTCTTCAACCCCAGCATAAGTTATCAAATCTGAGAACTTGTCCCAGGCACCCAGCCTGAAGCTGGTCCTTCTATTAATCCCTCTGGTCCCATGCTGTGCTTCCTTAATCCCGGGCTATGCTAGTGGTCACCTCTAGAGGAATGTTCCTGCTAGGCAGAATGTTCCCCTACACACACACACACACACACACACACACACACACACACACCACCCAGAAGCACAGGCTCCGTCCTCAGCTCTGCACCCCAGGCATCTACCATTCCCAGCTCTTCCATAAGTATCACTGACAACCTGAAGAAGTCACGGCATTAGTACCTTAACTGCCATCCCTGAACCGCCCCATCACCCTTACCCCATTTCTCTAGCACACGGGTGGGACCTGTGCATACATCGTTAAACTAAGGAATACAGGGAACCTAAACAAGTAGATCGCTATCCTGTCTGCTTGAAAAGTTAGAAACCCTTTCAGCCCAACAACCAGGCCTTCTAGTGACGGCAATATTTCTCCCACGTCGGTATATCGGAACATATTTAAATAAAAACATGACCAGCATTAACCCGAAATTGGCTTCCTCCTCCTCTCCTCTCTTTTTTTCATTAAGTCAGAGAATCAAAAGGAGTTGCATGTTTCCCCTGCAGAACATCACTTCACTGAAAATAACTGCACCATCTGTGCACGAAAGGAAAAGCGAAAGCCAAGCCCTTCCTTGTCAGGCAGAAGACAGTAGTCTGTTGCTAAAGCTTCTTCCAGAGCCCCTGGCCCACATTCTTATTTGATGTGGGGAACAGAACCGGAACAACTAGAAACTCCGGGCGGCCGGGGCTCGGCTCCGCTGAAATCATCCTGAACATTCAGCTAGTGACACAGACGTTTCCAGCTGAGAAATGGGGATTGCATCCTGACAGCTGGTGTCCTTTGGCAGTTCTCCTTGCTCTCCACTCCAGCAGCATCCGTCACGGTGGAGTCTGACTGGACATCTGCAAACAGTCAGCAGGCTCCACTTTCCCACTTCTGCCCAGTGGCCTTTCATGCTCCTGCTTCCCTTCCTGACCACCTAGATCTGTGGGCACCACTGAACGGAAACAAGGTGCACAAACTCATCTGTGCAGCACACATGCAGCTTAGCATTCATGCTTGCAGATCTCAGATAGACAGATCTTCCTTCCCTACCACCTTTCCGCACTTTTCTCCATGACTCATTTCTTGAGACATGCAGACACACCTGCATGGACATAGACCTACACTCACCTACAGAAGGGTAACACCACCTAGTGAGCTCTTCGTCAGGGATTTGTTTATATGCATACCTAGAACATGTCTGAAGAGCCTTTCCACTCTGGACTGTTCCCATGTGGTGTGAGCACTAAACAGAACCTCAGACATCTGTCCTGTGTATTTTTCCAAAAGCCATTTGGTCCTCATCATGCAAATATCTTCCTGTTCAAGCTTGGATATGGGAGCATCTGGCTGTCACCAAGAAGGCAGCAGTCACACAAGGATGTCTGGGTCTGGCCTGGCTCCAAGCACCTGAGTTTAGCCAGCCCCCATCCCTCAGCCTTGTTAATCTGCATTCTCTCTGCCCCATGAGCTCATTGCACTACTGCTGCCTCTGTTTACCCATCTGATGGAGGAGGGTCACTCTGACATATTGCTGAGAAAGTGTAACATAACTCCACACTTCAGCTGACCCTTTATATGCACAGATATAATATAAACATGCTCCCTGACCCTGAAAGAAAATCATGTTCATCACATGCCGTTTCGCTCAGCAAGAGTTATGGAGAAGGACACTAGGCTAGTGATGGAGCCCAGCATCTGCCCATCACACAGCTTCATGGCTAGCTTGTTTCTCCCAGGAAGTGCTCCAAGATGATGGATGCTTTGTTTCCTTCTTACAAATCAAGCTAGGGAAGAAAGCCAGTGGCCAGTGTTCAGGAAGCAAGGGAAGATCACAGGAGGAAGTATAGGAACTCAGAGTTTCCCTAAGGAGTCAGCTCTGTAAATTATTTTTCTCTGGACCTCTGCCCTCTTGGGCTGAAGCCACTGCTTATACTTTTATGTATATTTTCATGTCCATGCATCACTTCATGTTAATATGTATTAATATTTGCCATATATAATAGAAAAATTATGTGGAAATGGTGTTCCTGTTTCAGGGAGCTATTGAGCCACTGACAGTCGGGGACCCTGCAGCTCCTCTTACGACAATCCACGAGTTGAACCGTGAGCCACACCATAGCTGAGTTTGTTCCTCGGCTGGCTCTGTTAACAGCCCATGAGATGCCAAGTACTGCAGGCTTTCCTCTGCGAAGATCTACTATCTGCCAAAGCGCTGGAATGTGGCAGGGTTTAATAGCCTTTTTTTTTTAAGTTCTTAGAAGAATCCCCTGCCCATTTTATAGATGAAGAAAAGACTCAGCCAAGGTCACATAGCTAGAGAGGGTCAGATAGTTAATACTTCAGTCCTGCAGGCCAGGAATCTGGGCTAAAGTTAGTGGGCAGGCACCTATCTAAAATAGAGAATAGTATCTCATAAATCTTTCACTGATGCAATTTTTTTTAAATCTTTAAAATCATTCAGAGTAACTTTCTGTATCCCAGGCCTACCACGGAGAAGAGTGGGTTTCTTTCTGGGGTAGGGAGTAATGAACTTCTTGTGTAACCGGAAGTCAATGCTTATAATTGTCTGCCCTTTGCGTCTTTCTAACAATTTAAGGCTGCAGGTCAAGAAGCCTCAGGCAACAGGGAATGGGCATGTATAACTAGGCATCAACCTCAAAGGTGCCATCTGCCACTCCACCCCACCCCACTCACCTCACGAGAGGGAGGCTGCTGTTTACCTAATGGTCCCCTGGCCCCAGAGAACCTCCTCTCTTCTGCTGCCCTGTGTCTGGAGCAACAATCACGGAGTGTCATGCATCCATACACACCCCACAAATGGCTGCTGACCACAGTATGGGGACAGAAGAACCTGCTGACTCCTAGAGACATTTATTTCCAGTTCTGACATAAATTCATCTGAACTGCCTTGAACTTATAATACAGTGGATCAATGATGCTGGACCTGCAGAACAAAGCTTTTCTCAGTTCCCAGGAAGAGAGGCACAGAGAGACTAGCTTGAACCTATTTCCTATTGTTCTCTTTTCCGGCTTACCCAAGTCCTCACCAGGTGAGCTGCACAGAGGATGCAGCAAGAGCCCAGAGCAATGAGCCCTGTCCCCACTGCAATGTGCCCCACCCCCAACCTTTTGCTCAGCCAGTTTGCAGCAGCAGCAACAGAGGTGGGGGTCAGTGGAACTGAGCTGAAGGTCAGGAGAGGGGCCAGTTTTCTGACCAACTTCATCAGGCTGGTAATAAGCGAGGCTTATGATAAAGCTAACCACCCCTCCCCTCAGGATCAGAAGCAGACGGAGGTCAAGAGGAAGGGCTGTATTTCAGCCCCTAGTTTATCCCCATACACCCAGAGATCAGCGCAGCCACCTCCACAGTCTCTGAGATCCATTCCACAACAGACCATCTGCTCACACTACTCCTCCCCCTGCACACTCCCAAACCGCAGGCAAGACTGTAACATAACAATGCCAGGCAGGGAATGAGCCAGAAAAGCAAAATGACCTTCATTCTGGCCCCAAAGCACATCTTGATGATGAAGGATTTCTCAACTAAGACTCAAAACAAGCACAGGCCAGAAAGGAAAAGGCAATTGAATACAACTGCATTAAAATGTGAAGTTCCAGGTCACTGGGTAAATTCTATAAACATGGTTCAGATACCCCATCCACTGGGAAAGATACAAAGTGTGGATATGTAAATATTCTTGCAAAACTGCATGCAAGAACACAAAGGATGTTGTGGTCAGAAGCAGGGCTAGACAAAGCATCCACAGCAGGTTCTCCTACTGAGGAAGGAGTGCTAAGTTACTATAATCACAGAGTGATTAATGGATCATGGAAGCTCCCACCCACAACCATTAGGCTTGCAAAAATCTAGAGCATGGCATTCTCAAGTGGCAAGAAGTGGAACACCAGGAACCCAGGCTTGGCACAAGCATGAGGACTCTGAAGAGCGCCCAGTGGCAACTTGAAGGTCCAAGAGGATTCCCCTAGGCTGCAAAAAATGATGCACAGGGCACAGGATGACACAGGAGACAAAAAACCAGGGCTAACAAGAGATCTGATAAGTAAGAAAATCAACCAACCAACCAACCAAACAAACAAACAAACAAAAACCCTATCCTGTGATGACCTGAGTCCAATCCTTGGAAACTACATTTAAAAATAAATAAATAGAAAGGCTAAAAAGCCAGCTGTGGTGGCTCCCATGAACAGGATAGGGTGGAAGCTCCCACAGGCAGAAACATAAGAGACCCTGGATTACACTTAGGAGGAAGGGCAGATGCTACTCCAAAGGAGTTGTGCCTGCTCAAGCTCTGCTAGTGCACCCTCTCTCGCTCCCGCGCTCTCTCCCCACCTCACTCACACACACACACACACACACACACAAACACACACCACCCCCACCACATGTTCACCAGAGGGAGAACAGAGAGAAACATACACCTTTTCCCACAGTGCACCAGCACTCAGGGCTTTCGTGGAATGAACTGGGGTGAAGTGAATTTGCATGGATAAATCTGAGAAACTTAACAGGAAGTGGAAAAGCAAACTGCAGAACACCGCTCATCCTCAGCTCAGAAAGGAGCACTTCAGGGGTCACGGGTGTAAAGGATAACTACCCTGGCCATGGTCAGGGGCACAGGTGGGCACGCATGGGCAAAGGTGGGTACGCATGGGCACAGGTACACAAGCAGCAGAACCCAGAGGAACAGGTGGTAAGCAAATGGCTCGCTAGGCATTGTTTTTGGTAACTTTCTGTGTGCTTTAAAAACATCTCATGAATAAAATTAATTATAAAGAATGAAAGCTACACTAACATTTGAGGAGACCTACACAAGATAAATAGTAAATAAAATAAATATCACTGCGGATGATACTCTAAACCTCAAATCCCCTCAGCTGGAAAGGAATGCAAGAGACAAGCGTCACCATGGAGGGGACAGCGCAAATGTGAGGACGCCCATCTGGGAGCTTTGCTCTGTTATGAATTCCTTTCATTTTCTGAAAGGCAGCAACAGTTGCACAGTAAAAGCCAATCCTGGAGGGAAAGCTAAGTGTATCCCATCAGACAGATTTATCCAGCCACATACAAAGCCATGCCATTCCAAGGCAAAAATAACCAAGACTGGCCACCAGCTCAGAGGCTTTCCATCAGAACTAAGTCAACACAGTCTTCCCTAGACCCCTTTGCCTCCCCATCCCTCAGCTCAGCTGAAAAAGGCTCAGAGCGGGTGGGTCAACAGAAGCTGCAATTGGCTAAATGGAGCTCCGAGACTTTGACCACTAAGGAGCACAGAAGAGGTGGCCTGGGAGGAGGGGCAGCAAGGAAAAGCCAGCCTTCACTCCTTGCCCACCTCCCACCCCTTCTACTATGAGGAACACCAGACTTAGGTTCAACACAAGTTCAAAGGTCTAAGTCTCTGATAAGTATAGAAAGCTATGTGAGTTCAGACAAGTAAGTTAGCCTTTCTGAGCCTCAGTAATCCACCTCTGGCAGTGTTGCGACAACGGAAGGATGCTAGAAGGGTAAACAGAGCGTAAGCAGACAATAAAGGATGCACAGCAGCAGGTGTCATGCTTGTTACTCCTCCTTTCCTGCCATCCCTTCTCACACACTCTCCCCAGAGCTCTGGTATTTCTGCAGGTGTTAGAGAAGGTTATGTCTCCTTCTCATCCATGCCCTCTACAAGGGAATGCCTGCTGGAATTGGGGCTGTTTGACCCAATGTCACTTAGATCCTTCCCTCACGAGATCATCTAGAAATCAAGAGCCTTCTGGCTTGGGAGATGGCTCCACAGGCAAAGAGCTTACATAAGGACCAGAGTACAACTTTTAAGAACTCACATAATATGCATCTGTAATTTCAGTGTTCCCATAACAAGATGGGAGGCAGAGACAGGAGAATCTCTGGGAGTTGAAAGACCAGTTGGCCTCATTATGCAGAGTAAAACATTCCCAGCAATTTTGAGCCAAGCTACAATATGACCAACTGCTCCAAAGAGTCTGCAATTGTTTCTCCACACTAGGCCTTAGTTTCCCCATGTATAAAGCAAGGCGCTGGTAGACCATGTCCGAGTAACGCATGCCCTCTTTGTTTCTGTGGATATGTACCCAACACTGGGCAAATGCACACCATATCCCTATTCCAGATGTATTATTTAGCATTTAAAAGTTATTTCTGGGTCCTTCCTCCTATCTAGCACTGAGCAACTGAGAACCAGCCTGCTGAAATGCAGGCCGAAGCTGGCCAAAAAACACTAGGTTCCTGGCTACTGGGGAGACCTAGTCCTAGACTCTGCTGTTAAGAGATGACAGGTCCTTTGTACCCCTTCAACCAGAGACAAACTATCCAGAGGGCCAGGGGTCAGACCTGCCTCTTATTCCCTAGGGGTCCAAGGCCCTCTCCAGTTCACTTGACTTACCCAACACTTTCCATCGAGTCTCAGTAAATGAACAACTGTTTGGCTTATCACTTCCTATTAGGAGAGGAACTCTGCCAGGGGGAAGAAAAAAAAGCCACACTGCTACGGCCAAGTGAGGGTAGAATGCCTATTAACCAATGTGTCTTCTTAAATATTCTTAAGTAGTTTAATCCATTAAACCAGTCCATCCCGCTTCTACAGTCTGCTCACGAGGCACCCTCCCTTCCCACTGAGCTGACAACAGGCCTTCCATCATGAGGAATTAACTGAGCGAATGCTGTTGGGACGTTCTGAGAGCAGTAAGGGATAAGCAGTACTTTCTGTGGGAGTCCTCAAGGACTGCAGCTCTCAGAGCAATTTACCTTTGCGAGAGACATGTCAGAGCTGATGAGTCAGGGAGCTGAAACCCTGGGAGGAACCTGTTTGGGCTTTTCAGATTGTAAAAGGTGGATTATGACCACCCTGAAAACAAAGTGTAAAATTAAGGAGGACTGACTATGGGCACGCCTGTAACCCCTGCAGAACTTGAGCTAGAGACCAGCCTGGGTTCCACAGTGAACTGTTATCTTAGAAGGGAAGGAGGGAGAAGGGAGGGACGGGGGAGGGAGAAAAGGCAAAAGGAAAGTACTCGTAAGACTACAGAGTTCTTTACATCCTAGACACATGATAGCCCACAAGCCCTAAATGCCAATACCATTCCATCCAATCCCAGGGAACAACTTTGACACCATGTCTCAGTTTACCCATTTACAAAAGTGAAACAGACCAAAACTTGAACCTAACAAGCTCCATGAGTAATAAAGGAAAAAATTAAATGGAAACTTCCAGGTTTTCATCCATTTTATGACAATACACAGACAGAGGCCATAAGATTAACCACAGCTCACTTCTTAAAGGTATTATTATTCCCTATTAAAGAGTTACTATTCTATAAAAACTAGGTGTCATGTAGATACATAATATGTCATTTCCCAAGGCATACCACTATAATGTAGCTACATGATTAGTAATTAGAAGACGGGTGATCCGAACTGCACAAGGATTCACCCCATACTGAGTACAATAGAATCGTTCTAGGTGAGATGAGAGAGTGATAGAAGCAAGAGAAGCGAGCTGTTCATTAAGAAATGATTTTTCAATAAATTCAATAGCATACCCTATAGTGTAGCTCCTGGTCTCTGGCTACTGCATTGATCTCTGCTAATGGGGACAGTTAAGAATGAAGGCACTGGCAAGAAGTCAAAGGCTTGGTGAACACTGAGACCATGATCCACCTCCAAGAAGAATGCTACCATACAGGTCCCTCTCTTCAGTCCCCAGCATTAGCTGGTTCAGACCCTCAATCATCCTCACAGGGTGACCACTGGTCTCCCAGCGACTGAGCCTAAAGGTTCTTTAACCTCAGTCCTCCTGCCTCTCAGCAGGAATGCAGGGATTACAGATGTGGGCCACCATGCCTGCCTGGTCTATGTCCAAAGTTCTCCTACACTGGGCCACCTGGATCAGTTTTTCCTTATAAGGTTACACCCACCCACCCCCAATACACCTCCTGTTCACCCCCCACCCCGAGGCCCTCATACACCCTTGGAAGCAGCTTCCTCCACCCACCCCTCAACAGTCTCGCGGTTCTGCTTCCTTTGGCACAATCAACAGATATGGCTTCCGTGAATGGGCCACTTTGTTCATATTGGGTTTGACCCTCCAAAGCGAAACCCCAACTTGGTACCTCAATCTCTGGCTAAGTTGTTCTCCTGACAACTCCATCCTGTACCCAAGCTTCTCAGTTCCATCCCTTAGCAGCAAACATACTTCCTTCACAGCATCTGTTTACCGCATCTAAAACAGAATCCTAGTTCTCTCTAAGCTTGCTCCTCCTCCTGCCATGCAACCAGGACGGGTCAAGCAGGTGGTATCTCTACTTCCTTCCTCTCTATCCTTGCCTCCCACAACCCTAGAACAAATCCTTCCCTCATTACCTATACCCTCCCTGGCTTGTCTCAGCCTGTTCTAGTTTGAACTCTAGAACAAACCTCAGCACTTTATCCAATGTTTGCAACAGTCCCATACTTCCATACTCTGAAGGCTGGGAGACTCTGGGGTCAGTGCAGGACCTTCTTGTGTGTTGCAAGTATCACGCCTCTCCAAAGACTCCCTCCCTGGTCTCCCAGGCCATGTGCATACCCACCTGGTCCTCCCAACTTACTCGAGCTTCTGCCGCTTCACATACCTTAATGCTCCATAAAGGTCTGTTGTTCAGCTGCCCCTCAGCACTGGCAGCAGCCTCTATACCACAGAAAGGTCTGTGTCCTAATGTAACCCTGGGCTCAGACAGAAAATCAAAAGGACTTGGGGATAGGGGAGAGGGACAGATGATTGTGAGGGTGGGTGGGTGAAAAAATTCCCAGTTGCTTCCATGTACTATATCATAAAAAGCATGCCACCAAACATCCTGTGGATTATTCCCAAAGGTTAGGCTGATTTCTACATGTATATGTAGTTTAAGATTTATGGAACTAAAAAAAAAAAATCCTTCATGCTTGGATGTTATAATAACTTGATCCGAACTTGCTTACTAAGAAAAAATTTCATATTATTATTCTCTCTCCTGAGAAGTTCATGGATCCTGAGATTTTTCTACAAAACAGCCTCCACCTCTAGATTAGCTTAAGTGCAAACTAATAATTCTTCAAGGCTGAAAGTCAAAGATCAGAGGCAACCCAACATTAGCAGGTGAGAGCTTGCCTCCAGAGCTCCTGGCACAAAGACATTCAGAATGATGTGGGCTGTCAGTATTGCCTGACACTGCTACCCGAGAGCAAATTTACCCTTCCATAAACGCCCATCCTCACAAAACCAGCTCACAGAGGTCAAGCTCAGCTCTTGTCTAGGAAGACAAGCCAGGTCCACACATGTCCAATCAATGACACAACCCTTTGAGTCAGCCCTGTGTGTCCATGAGCCCGGATCATGACAGCTAAGTCTGTAGGCCCATCCAGAGAGGCCAATCCCCTGTCCCCATGGGAAATCCCCAACCACCAGCACCCTACCCATGGCCTGTATTTGTTTCTCTCTGTATCTAGGGAGTAGTGACAGCTGTAGCTCAGTGGCATTTGGGGCTGGGACTCTCATCCAGAGGAAAACAGCAAGCCTTTGCTACTGGAGGTGATGAGGGTGGTCTGGCAGAAATGAAGTATGAAACCAAGAGCTGTCCCTTGTCATCCATGGCTAGAGCAGTGTTGGGACTGGGTTCCCAGCTAGCTCTTGCATCCACATAACTAGAAAGGAGCTCAGGCCGTTTACCAGCATGGAAGGTGGCAACTCTTCACGTGTTCTGGACGTGACAAGTACCGGCTCCCTGGGAACTTGCCAAGACAGTTAAGGGAGCAGTATGACATGAAACAAGCCAACAGACTCAGGAAGCGCACTGATGCAGAGCCGCGTGCAGCCGGAGCACTTCTCCCCACCCCCTTCCTTGAATCAGTGTGCCTTGAACTAACCACAAGAAGGACCACAGTTTTTAAGGGGTTGGGTCTCACTGTACCCTCTCAGTAATCAGCTCCAGCAGGCTCCCGCCCCAAGCCTGGCACAGCTCACTTTCCACCTCACATCACGATCCACTCCGTGCTGCAAGCTGATAATGCATTTACAAACAGCCAGGACGCTGCAGCCAAAAGGAAAAATTTCACCTAATTAAATAAAAACAAAGCAGAAAACCAAAGCCTTCAACTAGTGCCAGAAATAGGGGCAACTTGATCTTTTATAGAACTTTCAAGGCAGAAATGCCAACAACTTTTTTTCTAAAGGCATTTAAAAAAAAAGTAAGCAAACTGCAAACGAACGAGAAGAAAATGAGTAAAGGGAATGAGTGACCGAGGTACTGATGGGAGATGACTGGCAGCAACCAAGGTACTGATGGGAGATGACTGGCAGCAAAGGAAAAGGCCGAGCCCTGGGAGGTGTCAGTGTCAGTGTGAGGCTGGGTAAGGGTGAGGACCGAGTCTGGATCCCAGAACCTAAGGAAGCTCCAGGTGGATATGCAGCCTTCCTGCAATTCCCATCTCAGAAAGCAGAGACAGCGGAGTCTCCAGAGAAGCTGGCTTGGAAGACTTGACTCTGTGTTTCAGTGAGGGACTGAACTTCAATATACAGCGGAGGAGCACTGAGGGATAATTCCTGACATCAACCTTGGGCCTCCACTCGCATGTGTACACACACGCACTCATGCACATGGGCAAGGTGAGGCAGGAGAGGACAAGAGCCACAGTCTCACATACAGTTAAACAGAGCCAAGTAAAACTGTCACTCTTTAAACAAAGTAATGATCTATATAACTCAGGATTGCCATGGGTGTGAGGAAACTGGTTTTGGCACACTAGAGGTGAGAATAGGACTTACTGACTGGTCAAGCTTCCTGGGCCACGAAACAAGTGAACAGGATCCAACAGCATCCACCCAATTTGTCTCCCTCCCCTTCCACACCTAGACATCTCTCCCTGAGGACACATTTGTGTAGACAGAAACACAGAGAAGATGGTGTTCGCTTCCTTTTTCCTCACAGTATTATTTATAAAAATCAAAACTTGTTTCTTTACCAAGATAAGGATGACGAATGGTCCATCCCAAACCAGTACTAACATGGAGCAGCCTTTACGAAGAACCTGCAAGCCTGAACACAACAACTTGGGACAATGTCTATAATATGGTCAGAGAGGAGAAAGCAATTTACAAGACAGTATGGTTAGCTCAGGCCCAGTTTGGTAGTCTCTAACAATGTGTTTTAACTCAAATGTAGCTTGACTTAGATCTTCAAGGTCTAGAACAATGACTGTAGTGAAGTCCTTGAGAGTCAGGAGGATGTGCGCAGATCCTCCACTGTATCCAGTTTTCAAAAGTGATTCCTTTACGTATCAACATAGGGAATATATCTGGAGGACAAACAAGCATCCAAGATGATTGATCAAGAGGAGGCTAAATGGCATGGTTTCTATCAAAGCTGGGAGCAAGGGTGTCAAGAAACAAAAGTTAAAAGGAAAAGGTCACCCAACTTATCAAATTACAAAGTATTAAAAAAAAAAACAATAACAATTCTTAAAATCTGAGACTCGGAAAGTTGGGAGAAGAGGAATTTGCCATAGCTACAGAATTCACAATTCCAATATTGACTTAACCTAAAAAGGGAAAGTAGTAGGGAATCGCTTGGTGGAGGCTATGGATGCCTCTTCCTTACTCAGTCAAGAAAGGGAAAGCTCATCAACTCCCCCTTGGCCTCAGGTGCCCCCACCCCTTGCCAACTCCACCCCTAACAAGAGACCCACCCCTTGGTGCCTGAGGTAAGACTTAGTTACCCGAGGTGGGACGGTGAGATGGGAACACACGAACTGTGAGTCTCATTAAAGCTTATAAATTTAATCTGTCCTATGTGGGGAATGCACAACGTCTCTCCAAGCCTTCCTGGCACACTCTATAAGCCCACAATTATAGCCTGCTCTGGACTCCTGTTTCCAGGGTACTGGGTCTTCCAGGTGGCCCCAGGCCATGATTCCTGCTGGAAGACAGAAGAGCTCATTCAAGGGCGCCTGGAGCAAGAATGCCAGAGACTGGAGCCCAAGGCTGCAGAGGTAGGTCCTTGCCAAGATGGGTTGTCCTCGAAACCCAAGTGGGGGGAGGGTCATCCCATAACTGGCCTTCTGGAAATGGGGGTGGAAATGAGAGCCTTCTAACATGGAATGAAAAGAGGTATTCTTGCCCATTCAGCAACAGAAAAAAAATTATCTGTGGTGTTGGAAGTTGGGACAGTGGTGGGTGCAAGCATGGTGTGGGGCTCCCTGGGGTGTTACGGTATTGGTTGCTCTATTTCTTTATCTGAGCCCTGAACCCAAGGTGTGTTTACTTCTTGAAAATGTACAGAGATCTGCATTTAACAACTGTGCACAGCCGATGCAGGCCAAGTTTCTAAAACAATATTTACTTGAGAAAATAAATAAATAAAGGAACACATTGTTTGACCGGTATAGCTGACTCTCAGACAAGGTCTCCGTCACTCCCAGTTGACAGCCTCCTTCCTTACATCTACAGCCCGAGCCACTTCTACAGCCCGAGCCACTAACAGTCCACAGTCCAAGTCACACCATGTCACATGCCACAGCTTATGATGTGTGGATCCAGTGGGAACAGGCAGCTTGTAGAGAGGAATGGCATGTTCAGGATTTATTTTTAATCGATTTGCTCATTTTTCCTAACACTCAAAACAGCCTGACTCTCAACACCAAAATGGCATCAGCCACACCCTGATAAACCCCAGGCATGCAGACGTCTCAAGCTTGGCCCAAGGCCCCAATTCCACTGAAGCACGCTGAACCAAACTACAGAGGACATTCAGAAAGGTCACGAGTAGGTGTGTTCCATTTCATTCCAAAGAAATCCAAGTCACAAGTGGGGATGCCACTGTTAGAGGTGAGCACCATCTCCAGTTACAGCCCTGCACAGTCCTCAAGCCCTCCTAGAGTGAGGCTCGGTTATTCTAAATCTTACAAGGGGCTACACTGAACTTTTCCATGAGGTGAAACTGGAAGTTCTCCTTCTGTCACGTAAAGGTGGTGGTAGTGGTTGTTGTTGTTGTTGTTGTTGTTGTTGTTGTTGTTGTTGTTTTCAGCAAACACACACACACCAAAAAGAAAAAAGAAAAAGCAAGGTTTATAGAGAACTACACAAAGAGAAAAGCAATCTGGAATGGTTTATAGTCAACGGAGCCTACAGACTGGGCGAACGATCCCTGATTCTGCCCGAGGCCCAGTCAGAAGTCTAATAGGGCTTTGCTCATTCTTTCTTGTCACAATAACTCCTTCAAAAAGGCAGTGTCAAGCTGTCACTGCTGCCCAGAGCTCAAGGAAAGAAGCTTCCACTCCAGGAAGGGCAGCCAGGCTTCCAGATCAGAGAGCGGCACCCATGTCAAAGGAGAGAGGAGATGAAGAAGGCTGCCCAAGCAAGAGAGTCTTGTGACACCCTACAGGTACCGCTCACTTCCCAGCCACTGCTGCTCCTGGATGTGACAGAGGCCATCATTGATTTGCCTTGATGATGTCACATCAGTCCATTAAAGCCAGAAGGGGTGCTTAATACTATTCATCATTATTCAGCAGAGAAGCCCCTATTCTCACCCTAAGGGATGTGTCCCAGAAGCCCTGGAAAGGAGTTGTGACCACAGACAGTACCAAATCCTGCAGCACCACAGCAGCATGCCCAATAACCCAGACGTGCTGTGGCACACACCTTTAATCTGGCCCGTGGGAAGCAGAAGCGGACAGATCTCTAAGAGAGCAAAGCCAGGCTAGTCTAACATAGAAAGTTCCAGTCCAGCAATGGACTCATATTGAGGCCGTGTGTGAAACAAACACACAAAACCCCGAAGGCTGGCTGCTACCGTATGAGCAGGCAGATAGGACATTCAGCATGGATTCTGTTGGAGATTAGCCCCAACTGTGTACACTGGATTTCTAAGTGGGCACACCTCAGAGGGGCACACGCAGAGAAGGACTTTCTAGCACCTTCTGAATCATCCAGAAAATTCTCAATTGTTGTGAACTCCTTCCCCAGGTAGTGTCTCAAGCAAGGGAAACTGCTGCTCACTCCACCAGTGCGTGAAGCAGCTTTGTCCAGATTATCATTTTCCCCTCAGACCAATTAATCTGTCCCCCCCCAAAACATGTATCACTGCCCTAAAATTCCCTGTGCCTTCAGAGAAGGTTCTTGGCTCCCTGCTATATGTTAAACAGCTGATATCTACTACGGCAGGATGGATTTCATCAAGCTATGCATGTCATTCAGACTCAGGAATTGTCTGCTTCTGGAATGTTCTGTGTGACTTTCTCAGACTTCAGTTGACTATAGGTAAAAGAAAGTAACTCTTGTAGATAAAGGGGACTGTGGTACATAAACCCCCCACTCTCCCCGTCTCTACCCTTCCCCCTTTCAGATCAGCTTCTGTGTTCCCACAAAACAAACAACCTCTGTTCAAACTTCAGCCCGGAGCCACTCAATCTCCACCCACCTTCCCCACCCCAGTAAAACTCCCGACAAGGGTAAACACGGAAAGGCCACTCAAAGCTCAGCTTCCGCCAGCAGGGAGGAGACAAGGTGTGGGTGGAAAAAGCACCTCAGACCACACTCGCCAGCCCCAGAGTCCCAGGGCACAGTCCAGCAGCAAGTCCCAGGTCCACAAGGCACACGAGGAGAACCTTAAGGGAGAAGCCAGCCACAGGCTTTTTAACTGTCTTGGATGAAGGTGTGATGCCCCACCCCCACCCCACCTTGGCCGCTCTCTCCAGCAATGCCCTTCTGAACTAGACTCCTCCAAACAGTAGGGCAAGCCTTCAGGCTACACCCTCAGTCCCTCAGCTACTGAACAGAAGGAAAAAGGGGGTAGATTTTGTAAAACATCACCGGAAGAGACAGTCATCCGCATCTCCTAGTCTCTCCCGTTAATGAGCTGCGGGGGGTGGGGGGGACACGGGGCCTGCTTACTGGGAAGGAGTAGGAAACAATTTGCTTTTTCCAGACTTCCACTGTGAATCAGGCTCACTACTACAAGGACGAGATAAGAAAACCAGGAAACACTGAGAAAATAGTATTCTTCAGAATTTCCCCTGCAAATAAATAAAAACAATATTCTTCTCTTTAGTGAGACCTGGCATAATAATCTTTGGGTAAGATGATTTAATACATAATTTATATATAATGGATTTTCTTTTTTTTTTAATTTTTCAAAACTAGCAAATAACTTCAGAATGGCAGTGGAATAATTAGAATGTAAACATTGCTTGAATTCCCCATCCTTTACCAGCAAGCACCAGGGTTTCTTTGCTTCCTATTTTTTTTTTAATCTAGTTTTTGTTTTGTTTTTAGTTTCAAGATCCCCAGAGGTTCACATCCTGAAGCGAAGATATATCGCTAAGGGTTGCCAACCTCTAACAGCTTTAGAATAGACTGAATGCAATCTAGGTTGAGTAATTAAAATCAATAGTAAGAACCATGTTCAAGGGCAGCGGTAACAAAAAGGAGATATTAAACATTTCTAATTAAAAACAACTGTGGCTAATGCCCAGATACAGTTCTTGTGCCACAGCCAGATACCATACCATAAGGATGCCAGTTATAGCCCATCACTCAAGGTTCTACCAGAAGGAAGCACACCGACATGGGTCAGCAGATAGCTCAGCCTCTTGCGTTGAGGCACCGTGGGTGACCCTCTAAGTCACTGGCTCTCTTTTAGAGTGCATATTCATTCAATGAACTCACACATTACCCTCCCTACCCCAGCCCTCCCCACCCCAAGAGACTTTCCAGAAACCTAGTGACCTGGAAGCTGCAGGGAAGCCAGGAGAAAGTACAAGAAAAACCTGACCAGAAGAGTCCCAAGCATTCATAAGCATCAGAAGGCCTAAGTGACACAGAAAAGAGAACCAAGAGAAATATCGGAATTACTAAGGAGGGAGACATTTATTCCAGAGGACCTAGCCCTGAATGCTTCGTAGAATAGTTTGCAACCTGCCTGGCTTTGTAGGTCGGGTAAAACAGAAATCTTATTCCAGAGGAAGTCCTGAGGTAAGTGGAGACATGACAGCAAATGGCTGAATGGTCCTGATGAGGGCTGGCAGCCTGGGAAAGGCTTTGCAAGCCAGAGGATGGAGTTTGCACCTTACCTCATACACAATGAGAAATGTGCATCAGCTCTGGAGCAGGGATATGCCAAATGAGCAATCCCTCGTGTAAGTTAGCTCAGTTGTCCCACAGAGAGAGAAACTCAGAAGCACACTGAAGAAATAGAATTGGGAAGCTACTAAAGAATGTTTGCCATCTATCTGAGAATCAAAGACTTGGGCCCTCCCAATATAAACTCCTTGTCGAACAAGAAACATTATGAAAGACTGGTCAAACTTAAAATAAACGAATATATTTAGCCTCTCTATTTATTGAAGGCAGAGACAACCGTCATCAATCTTTGCCTTTGGGAGACAGCAGATGGCATTCTTGGCAATGGACCCACTCTCCTAGTTGTGTCTGCTCAGGCTAGTGCTGCCCTGTCTACTCTGCTTCAGCATCGAAGAAGGGGCCAGCAATCCCAAGTGCCACCGGCAGTTCAAGGGGCCACCCCGGGCTTCAGATTTTAGCAGGCATAGAACTGAATGCCAACGCTCTAGTGTAAGACGTCCTTTCCTCTCCTGTGCAGACAAAGTGTAAAGCCTGAGCATGCTACTCAACCTTCAGAGAAGCTTCCTTGGAATTCTTAAAGCCCAAAAGAAAACAAGAAAGAAGCAAAGGGTAGAACTGTGTTTTAGTAAGCGGTGAAGTTCTGATAGGCAGTCTGCATTTCTGGAAAAGAAGTGGTTGAGTCTTAAGACAAAGAAAATAATCTTCTTGAACACTATGTTTCTTTGTGTTCTTTTCTACCATAATAATCCATGATGGTGGTGGTGGAACTCTTGGATAAGGAGAAGTGACTTGTAGCATTTTCTACATGGGTTAAATGCCCCAAACTTTTTTAAAAATCAATTATAGAAGTGTTTGCGCCAGGCAGTGGTGGTGCACAGCTTTAATCCCAGCACTTGGGAGGCAGTCGGATTTCTAAGTTCTAGGCCAGCCTGGTCTACAGAGTAAGTTCCAGGACAACCAGGGCTACACAGAGAAACCCTGTCTCAAAAAACCAAAAAATAAACTGTATATCTGCTGCACTAGCCCAATTTATGAGGCATAGCGTGGGTGGCAGTGGGATAGTGGACAGGCCCATTCATGCCTAAGGAGTTTAATTTTATTTAATATCATTCAACATAAACCTTTGGCAAAGGGTCGCTCCTCTCCCACCCATGTGCATTTGCGCTTGCCAGTACACATCATGTGAAGGGCAGAGGTTGCTCTCTCTTCATCTTATTTTTGAGGCAGAGTTCCTCCCTGAACTTGGCATGCAGTATAGCTAGCCTGACAGGCCTGCAACCCCTCCTCCCTACACCCCCCTCCCCGTGTCCATGGTTCCCTCTACCCTGCTCTTGCTCCTTCCTGCTTGTCTGGTGGATGTGAACTCAGACCCCAGTGGTTTTGTGTATGCTGTTTTCCTAAGTCGTCTTTTCAGACAGGCAAACAGCCAGCCAGGACGATGCCCATCTTACAGTGAAGACATCTAAAAGCCCCGTCTGTGGCTCCCAGGCAGTATCCCCACACTATAGCCCAGATGCATCTGACTTAATGAGACAAAAAGGCCTAGTCCATTTCAGCAGAAAAGGGAATTTTTCAGAGAAATGAACTCCTTGAGAAACTAAGTAAAAAGGAGGTGCCTCAGATGGGAGTTGGGGAACCTATGGGCATGCAAACAATATAAAATCCATTTTTGTGAATACAAGGAAGCCAGGCTAAGATCCCCAGCTGTGTGCAGATCACAGTGTATGTGTGTGTATGTACAGGAAGGAGGGTAATACCTGGTGCTTCACCCACTGAAGAAAAAAGAAAGCTAAGAGTACATCCAATTCAAGCAAACAGCTGGGCAGTGATGGCGCACACCTTTGATCCCAGCACTTGGGAGGCAGAGGCAGGCGGATTTCTGAGCTCGAGGTCAGCCTGGTCTACAGAGTGAGTTCCAGGACAGCCAGGGCTACACAGAGAAACCCTGTCTTGAAAAAACAAAAACCAAACCAATTCAAGCAAACAGAAACACAGTGTATATTATTTTCATAACCAACATTTCAAGAGAAGGCTCTAATCTCCACTAGGGTAACACCAGTATAAACATGGGTTTTGGTTTTGGTGTTGTTGTTGTTGTTGTCCTAAATAAGTGCTCAGAGGAAATCCAGTCCAAGCTGGAAAACCTGTAAGGCAAACAGGGCAGCCCTGCTCCCTCGGAAGGCACAGCTTCCTGCAGAAGAGCAGCACACAGGAATGCAGCCATTGCTGTAAAAAACAAAGACCTCGCTTCTCTTAAATATGCTTATTAATATTCAGTCAGTTAAACATAGGTCTTTCCCAGTGCCATCACCAACCCATAAATATTTAGTAGGGGGAGATGCAGACACACATGCACAGAGAAAATACCCCTTCTTCCCCAAGCCTCAGCTATCCACGGAATTGGACACAAATCTGAAAAGCCACATTCGCAAGAGGAACATTTAAGGCTGCCCTCGATCGTCTCCTGGGAGAAAGGCTCTCCTGACCCAGATTCCAAAACCTTCCCTATATTTTCCAACTCTAGAGAAGGCCCCCAGCATCTTAGAAAAGCCCTGAGGTAAGGATGGTGGAGACTTTTACAGGCCACTCCCATCCACAGCCTGGTGTAAATCAAATACACGCAGCCTCAAATGGCTTTTCAAAGAATACAGGACTTCTGGTTTGTTTACCCATTTCACTCCCACTTTGGGTAGCCAAGGAGTGTTTGTAATTAATGAATATGTGCCTTCCCCAAATGTAAATGGCATTCCTGAAAAAGGACCATTGACTGTGTGTGCCAGGCACCTTTACAAACACCTCATATTCAGTCCAATCAAAGATACTATTACTTCCATTTCACACATGAGGGAAAGACACAAGGTTCAGTAAGGTACCTAAGGTCATTGGGAAGAAACTGAATCTTCAGAGCTGAGGCTAACGGAACCTCATATCATCTTCTACTGGATTCTTGTATTGGGCAACCCCAACCAGCCCACCCTGTGTATGTTTTGTTTTATTTTGTTTCTGTTTTTGTTTTGGAACAGGGTCTTGCTATGTAGCCCTGTGTAGCCTGGAACTTGAAACCCTCTTGCCTCAGCCTCTGAAACACGGGGCGTTCAGGTAGGAACTGCCATGCCCTGGCTCCCAGCTTCCTGCCAGAAGCTGGAAGGCTGCACTTCAGCCAGCGATGATTCTTCCACAGGATTCTTCAACCAAGAAAGTTTACAAGAACATCACAGAACTCCCTGGTCTGCAGATGCTGTAAAGGGACTTCCAGTTTTAAAAACTAACAGGACTCTCCCCAAAGCCAGTGATAAGGGCAGATGCAGCTCATAAAATATTCCATTAAACCATTTCTGTTCAATTAGCCCCATGTGCTTCTTTCCTGGAGGCTTTCGGAGGGGAGACAATGTACAAACCCTCTCCCAAGCCAAAGGTCTCTTTCTACCCTGGAAAGCCTCAGGACCCGAGCCTTCTAGTCTACCCTTCCTCGTCCCCAGCAGCTCTCAACTCTGCGAGGAAGAAACATGATTAACCAGTCTTCCTACCAGAGGGCCATCTCAGATGGGCCCCAGGGAGCCACTTCTCATTTACTTAAGTGATTGAAATCTCCTCTCTCCCAGTTACTCAACCCTGCAACACCAGCCAGCAGATATAATTGCGAAGCAGGTAAGCTCCTCTCACCGCTCACTGCTCCACAGATTCGGAGCCAGCGAACGTTGCAAATTACAGGGTATAAATTTAGCAGGGTGGGTCTTGACACACATTCCTGCAAATTACATGTTCCCGCACTAGTAGAAAGTGCATTAATTACTTTGGGTGTATGCACAACTTCCATTTACTCAGGGGCTTTCTGGAGAGCATCAAGCAACTTGGAGTAGTCTACAAAGATTAAAGCATAAATAAATAATGCCTGCTGAGTGGGTGGGTCTTCCCAGAGCTCTTGGAATTACAATTGTTAACTTTCTCCCCATGGATTCCAAGAGTCAGAGAAGCCCATTGTGTGTGGTTGAAGATAGAATGACCTAAATCAAGCCCTACTGTGGGATGGGCATAGCATTCAACTAGGGGTGGCAGAAACATCAGACATTCCTTTCCTGCTAAGCTGAAAGATTGGCTTCCTATACAAGAATGGGGTGTTCCCATCTGCGGCAAAGCAGATACAGCCAGAACGAGAACAGGATGGATGGGGTCAGGGGAGATTTAACTTAACAACCTAGCACTGTCCGTATGCTGAGTGCTAGGCTAAGCACACAGGAGTCTTCACCAACATCTTCACATGATTCCACCCTGTGAGGGAGGAAGGAAACAGTGCCAAGGTCACCCAGGAGGAAATAAAAGCTAAATATCTCACCTAAGATCATATGACCAGAGAACCAGGAAAGCCAGGTTCTGGGTAGCAAGCAGCTTCGGAACCAGAGGGGCAGCTAGCTCCAGATAGGGGTAGGAGGGGCAGAAAATACCAGGGCACATGCATTTGGCAGCTCACCGTGTCTGTTCTGGGCACACAGCTGAGGACTGTCACCGAGGATGCCCATTCAACATGCACAACAACTCTGGAGGCATCTCATACCTCTGGTGGTATCCATGGGAAAACCACAGTGAGAAAAGTCAGGTTTCTCCAACCAGATCCCATTTATACATGCCTCCAAAACTCTCAGCTCTTCTCCCTAATCTGTGAGTTCCCCTATGTGATTTAGGGGGAAATACAAGGATTAAACAAAACCAACTGCTAGAGTCAGATGTGAATTACCAAGGGGGGGAATGACCAGGTCCTTGCCTCCTATTTGTAGCAGGATGGGGAGAGAGAAGGCCATTACTGGGTCATGTCTAGAATGGGCGCAGGGGAGGGGGTTGGGGGGGCTAAATTGTATTTCCATTTCACTTTCAACTTTGTTGGAATTATCTTATCAATAGCTGTAAAGTAATGGGACCATAACCAGGTCTATAGCCAAAAGGAGGCTATAGGATGATCCATCTCAGGAGCATGACCCCATAAAATAGGGACAATGACACTGAAGATAAGCCATTTTCTCCAAGAAGCAGTATGTAGCAAGAGTCTGTGAAATATGACCAATGCATTCACATGTTCATGCTCTGGTGCCGCATCCTTCCTCTCCTCTCTCCCTTTCTCCTCTCTTTTCACCCCTCCCATCTCTCCCCTTCTTACTATCTGCTCTTCCTCCCTCTTTTCCTTCCCCTCTTCTCTCTCCCCTACCCCTTCACTTTCCCCTCTTCTGTCTCTCCCCCTCTCTCCCCCTCCCTTCTCCCCCCCCTCTCCATCCTACCCCCCTTTCAGAAGATCCATACCCCTGTGGATGAGTTTGGACTTCATCAGGAAATCAAGGCCGAGAAAGCACAGGTGGCATGGGAGGAGCAAAGGCCAACCCCTACTGGCATGGCAGCCTACAAGTGCTTCACATTTCAACAGAAACAGGAAAGAATCAGAAGGGAAGGTGACCTGTTCCAGAATGGGACACACACCTAGGAGATGCTACATGCACCAGCCTTGTCCACTCAGAACAATCAGTCACCAGTAGGTGACCCTCTCAGCACATCGCATATTGATAGGGTATTTCTTCTTTGTAATCATAATTTGATGGATTAATTACACTTGAAATTCTTGAGCACTCAAGGTTATGACCTCAATCCTGACTTCAGGAAATTGCACATTCTTTGTCTTAATTGGAATTGGGTATGGTCTTACCTAACAAAGATGTAGCAGTAACCCAACAGGGTTGCTCTGCAGCAGAAAACTAATAAATGAAGTTGGCACTGTTGGAAGGCAAGTCATTCTTAATAAATTTGTGGCATGCCAATGAACTGTGACACAAGTACCACCTTACAGTTTAGGTGGACCCTAATTCTTATTTACTAGAAAGTTGGAAACAGTGGGTTAGGTGAGCTCTTGGGGGCCCTGGCCAGGCCGAAGCAAGCTGGGATGAAAATCAATTTGAAGCAGTTTGTCTGTCTTTCTTTTTTATTTGTGTGTGTGTGTGTGTGTGTGTGTGTGTGTGTGTGTGTGTGTGTGTCTGTGTGGGTGGGTGGGTGGGTAGGTGTGAGTGTGTGGGTGGGTGTGTGGGTGTGGGTGTGGGTGTGGGTGTGTGTATGTACATGGTACAGATGCTTATGCATGTTAGAAGTTAAAGAACAATCCCTAGGGTTATGCCTCAAAAAAAGTACCACCTGCCTTGTTGGCCTGTGGCTTACTCATTAGGCTAGGCTACCTGGCCAGTGAGTCCTACGGATCTGTCTGTCTGTACATCCCAACACTAGGAGTTTCCATGCCTGGCTTTTTCCACATGCATTCTTGAAATCAAACTCTAGTTCTTACGCTTACAGAGCAAGCACTTTAACAATGGAGCCATCTCTCTGAGGCCTATTCATCTGAATTTCTGACCTTTCAGTACATTGTCTGTACTGTCCTAAAACAGGAAAGACACCAATCGGCTCCTCTCCAGTGCAAGCCACAAGAAAGGCTGATAAAGATCCAATGAGACCCTAGAGAGATAGAAAGAACACCCAGTGTAGATCAGGTGGACCACAGGGACTTCTCAAAGATCTCCTGCACTCCTCTGCAGGTGATCAGCAACAGCCACAGAATCATGGAGTACTGACTCCCCATCAGACACTGAAGGGACCACACAGATGCACTGGAAGAAACGGCAGACGCGGTGCTCTACAGGACTGGGTGCGGAGTATGTGTATATTCAGAGCCACTTGGTCTTTGGGGCAGAAATGGATGTAGCTTCTGCAATCCCTTTGAATCTGAAGAAATGCCTCAAGTATCCACCAGCTAGAGGTACAAATGTGCTACCACGACACCACTCACAAAAACTAAAACCTGCACATACAAGCCCAGTTTTGGGGAGTGAGTAAATAAATTCTCAAATGTCGGCTGGACTGAATTCAATATGGCCGTTCAAGTAGCTCTGGATGAATTGGCAAAGTGCCCCCCAAAAAGGGGAGGCCCACTCAGGAGACTCACTGAACTGTGTAGCACAGAAAAGTGAACCACCAGTATTAGAACAGAGCTCCTGGTTGGAAAACAACTGGGAAACAAATCATCTTCACAACAGAGTCTGTGGACAAGAAACCTGAGAAGTGCACTGGCTAAGATAACTAGGGAAATCAACCCCCCCCCACTCTGTGTGTGTGGGGGTGCGCGCGCGCACACACACGCACACAAGCACACACACATGCGCAAGCATATGCACATGCACAAGCATATGCACATGCATGTCTTAAAAATAGCAGGGATGCAATTTAGAGCTCTGTGCCAACTATGGAAGGACCCTACTACTGAGCCACATCCCCAGTTAGAATGTTTTCATAAATAGGAAAGTGCTTGGTCTAGTAAACTGGAAAATGGACGTTAAAAACTACACACACATTCATACATATATCAAACATGACAAAAAGGGCAGCCTGTCAAACTTTAACTGAGTGGTGCAATTACTAGTGATTTTTATTTTCTTTCCATCTAAATCTATTTTCTAAACAAACGAGGGTGTAAATAAATGCTATTCTTTTAGAATTTTAATGAAGGTGACAGCTATCACAGAACTGGCATACAGTAACTCAACACAGGCAGAGTTTAGGAGAAATCATTTCCCCCGTTACTAAATTAACAAAGCATTTGCTGAACGAACTGCCCAGTTATGCCTGTGTGGAGCTCACTGCTGAGAGAATTCTTCCCAGGCTCCTTCTGAATGTCATCCTCACCTGAGAGTTAGCCATATCAGAGATATTTACATGTGGAGAATCCGGATTTCTACCCACTGGTGTTCAGGTCTGGGGAATACCAACCCCTCCCCTCCCGTCTTGCTCCAAGCTCCCTTCCACTCTAATCTGCTTTCGCAGCCTATTTCCAAGTGGGGAGGGACCAGCTAGAACACTCAGTCCTCAAATACTGGGAAAACTAGTTCCAGCACTTCAAAAGCCAACTCTTCCTTGGGCCTGACCGACCTAGTGCTAACAGCTGCAGGGGAGCATAGTCACTTACACTGTGCCTGCTTCACAGGGCTCTGAGCCATCCCTTGTGCCAGCCCCTATCCTCATTCACCCATCATTACAACAGATGACATCCTACAAGGTTCACTAAGTCACTTCCACAACAAAGTGTCCCATCCTGCCCCTAGATTCAACCAACCCTTCCATCGACCTGCATTCCCAGGGCCCCTTAGGATGTGTACTCAGTTCCAGGCTGGACCCAGGCAACTTACTTCATGTCTCTATCCCATAAAGACTGTAAGGAGACTGTGGAGAGCGACAACCTGCCACCATCCACCTGGGCAATACCAAGCCCAGTTTTACACACAGTAGGTGCCAATCAATATTTCTGACTGAATAAAAGCAATGAGCTCCCTCAGTGCAGGGTCCAGGCTGGCTTCATTTTCATCAGAAATGAGAGCTCCACTCAGTGTAGCGTGTAGAGGTGGTTCCCATTAAACGTGTGCTGAATGAAGGACTGTAGAGGGCTCACACGAGCAAATGCATCAGCCTGAACAGCTCTCCCCATGCTGTACCAGTGATCAAATTTCAAAGTGGAGGTGACCAGGCCAAAGGATAATTCATCCCCCTAAAGACACTAAGTGTCAGTTAAATTGCTGTATTTAATAGGGCCTGACTGGGATGAGCCATTCTGAACAAAAGCAATAACTGCTCCAGTAATGAGTCTCCTTTAAATTTCTATGACTACTACTGCATAGCGTCCAAAGACTCCTACAGCCACCAGACCAAAGCCCATTAGCTATCAGCTCACTTACAAACCACAGAGCCCTTCAAACCCATCTCTGGCCTCCCTGGAGCCCAAAAGGTCCTAGCCAAGGCTGATGGTCTTCAGAGGCTCATTCTGGGATTGCTGCTTAGCTTCTTGTTGTTGTTGTTGTTGTTGTTATTTCACAGGAGCCTGACCACTAACTAACTAGGCTCTGAGTCATCACAGACAGGTATACCTACAATCCTGATGAAAAGAGAATTCTCCATGTCTAAAAGGAGACAGGGCAAAAGGCCTTAATAGAATCAACTGGTACTGAGCCACATGTTCTGTGCTCAGGGGCATTTGATGCACCAGGATTGTTCCCAAGCATCAGAATGGGGAGAGGAAGCCTGTATCTGCTATGAGAGATTATATTCACTGACATTGAGAATAAAAGGCAAGCACATACAGAAAATAGGTAAAAGCAATTTGGACAGGCAGAACAGATGGAGAACATCTCTTTGGCCTCAGTTATTCTAGGTGAGGGGATGTGGAAGGTGAAGGATAAGAGCTTGGGAATAATACACTAACAGGCAAACACTGATCCAGGTTCCCAGTAACCAAGAGGAGCTAACTTCCTTCAAGAAAAGGCTTTAGAATCCCAAATGGATGCCCAGGTAACCCTCAGCATAGTCCACAATATTGCTGCAACCCTCTGACTAGTGGCAAAAGACTTAGATTTCTGAGCCAGAAAATGGGAGTAAGTTCCTATCACCTAATCATAAACATGGCTGCCTTTATTCCTTCTGTGCACGCCTATCCCAAGCCCTTTCAATTAGTCACATGTGGAAGCCATTTATCCTTCATCGGGGGAAGAGATCACCCAACAGACACCCTGGAGACCGACTGTCAGCAAATCAGGCAAGGTGAGCTTTTTCTTTTAGTTCTGAAGGAGACCCTGCTCCAGGCCAGACCTGCAGAAGCCTAGTCCTCCTCTCTCCACCCCACTTACAAACCTCAGCTCAAACTCCTAACTAAACAAAGGGGTTGGGCTCTCTGACTTGGGTCCATTACTAGTGCTACATTCATAATGGGGTCAAGAACAAAAACACTGAATCCGTTGTGGGTGCCTCTTAGTACAAGAAATGCCCCTGCTAGTTTAGTTTCTCTTTGCTTCGCTAATTTCATCTTACACTTTCACATCCAAGTCCATCACTGAGGGAAATCAGGGCAGGAACTCAAGCAGGAACCTAGAGACAGGAACTGAAGCAGAGGTCACGGAGGAACACTGCTTACTGGCTTGCTTAATTTGCTTTCTTATACCACTTAGGACCAGCCACCCACAAAGGGAACCACCCACAATGTGTGGGACCTTTCCACATCAATCATTAAGCAAGGATATGTCCCATAAATTTGCTTACAGGCCAGTCTTACATCTGTGTCTTCTCAATTGAGGCTCTCTTCTCAGCTGACCCTATCTTATGTCAAGTTGATTTGGGGAAAAAAAGGACACTGGGAAAAACAAACAAATCAGCCTTGCCATTTGGCTATGCACTGGCCTCTCAGATGCTAGAAATGGGAGCAGATCTGAACCAGCTCCCAACTTCTAGAAGCAGCAAATTCTCTTCCTACTCACACCACACAAACATCTGGATTACCCAGAACCGTTCAGACCTCACTCTCTCTGCCCCTCAAAAGCAGCCCCCACCCCACCCCACCCCATCCCCCATCCTGTAGTACAGCTAAAATGTTCTTTTCTTTGTATCTCTATCCACAATTAACAGATACCAAATGTCATTTCAGGCACATACCAGTGTCTCTTCTCCCTCATTTCCCACACACACGCGTCCTAGTTTTCTATCGCCTTATATATCAAATTTTCCTTTCAGTGGAAGAGCGAGCTAGACACCTGTCATCTAAATAGCAGCCATTTAGGAATGTTGAATGTCATTATTATAAAATGCTGAGAAAATAGTATCTTTGCCTAAAAAAATAAACAAATTCATATCCTCTGTAAGTAAGGCGACATGCTGTGCTAAAAGGAGCACAGTGCTCCATGCCAAGGGGAGCCAGTCCTTACATGCCCGGAACTTCCCTACCCACCCAGGGCCCCTGGAGAAGGGCTTTGCAAGGAGGCTAGTCAGTACAGCACCTCTGCTCTTCCTGTATGTTTATGTAGGACTGTGAATGTGTGTATGTGTGTGTCTGTGTGTGTCTGTGTGTGTCTGTGTGTGTCTGTGTGTGTCTGTGTGTGTATGTGTGCATGTATGTGTGTGTGCCTGTGTGTGCCTGTGTGTGTATGTGTGTATGTATATGTGTGTATATATGTATATGTGTGTATGTATGTATGTGTGTGTCTGTGTGTGTCTGTGTGTGTATGTGTGTGTGTATATATGTGTGTACCTGTGTGTGTATGTGTGTGTATGTATGTGTGTATGTATGTGTTTATGTGTATGTATGTGTGTATGTGTATGTATGTGTGTGCGTGTATGTGTGTGTGCATGTATGTGCATGTGTGTATATGTATGTGTGTGTATGTGTGTGCGCGTGTATGTATGTGTGTGTGTATATATATGTGTGTGTGTGTATGTGTGTGTGTGTGTATATGTGTGTGTGTGTGTATGTGTGTGTGTATGTATGTGTGTGTGTGTGTACATTCATATCAGGGATTGCCAGAGGGAGACCTGAGGTGTCATCACTTAGGTACCTTCCCCATCTACACGAATGTCTTGCTGGCCTTGAACTTACCAAGGAGGCCAACTAGCTCCTTGAAACTTGCCTCTCGCCCCTTCTCCAGTACTAAGGTCATAAATGCTCGCTACCACTCTACCTTTTTTATGTGGAACCTGAAAAATCGAACTCAGGTCCTTACTGACAAGCCACCCCCCCAGCCCTCACTGCCAGGACCTTCACTAAGCCCAATACAGAGAAATGAGCCTCAGAAAGCACCACCTGAAGTCGCAGTTCAACCACTAATCAACTGAGCAGGCTTGACGCTCTGGGACTCGAGTTTTCATCTGTAAAAATGAGAAAAATTTATAAAAAATACGGATTATGGATTCAATATGATGGGTCACATTCAGCAACATTTAAAGACATGGAGGGGAACAGATTAGAATAAATCTAAATATACTAGGAACAGAAAGAGTATCTTTTAATTCAGTTTTTATATAATATTCTAATCTGCAATTTAAATGTGACTTTTAAACAGATTTATTGAGATAAAATTCATATACTATTCAACTCCACAATGTAAGGCAGACAATTCATACAACTGAAAGACCCCCAGAACTGGGGAGATCCTTACTCAAGTCTCGGGATGACGCAACCACCCAATGACTCACGAGAGACCGAACTTGCTGCAATCACATGAGGTTTATTGGGGATACCGGTACCGGGGTCGATCTCGTGACCTTGTCGGCCAGAGGAGTTCGACCCTGAACACAAGAAGTGAGGGGTATTTAAGGGAAAAAACACAAGCTGGGGGCGGGGAGAGGGTTACCAAGGAAACAGAACATAAAAACAGTGGGAAATTTTAGAGGGACCCAGCCCAAGGTATTCAGTTAGGGAGGGGAATATACTCATTTTAGGAATGTAATATTACTTCATCTACCAGTCGACAGGGTGGAGAGTCTCATAAACCAGTAGACCTTCATTCCTAGTGCCGCCCTCATTGTGGATCATTCAAGAGGGGCAGGTATCGGGAACCAGAGCCCTGAGGCTCTGAGTTAGCCAAGTTCCTGGAACTACCTACTTCTCGTTTTTGGCTTGATACAGAGGTTTTCCATGCCCCCTTTTAGGTAAAGGCTACACATTATACATACATTTCTATTAAATACCCTCATTTTAAATTCTAAAATTCTCCAGCCTTTCACAACCCTCTTCATAGCATTCTAAAAGCCCAGAAGGAAGCCTCACAGCAGATCAGCCACTCCCTACTTCCTTCCACTCCCCCAAGTCCTCTAGTCAACCTCCTCTGGCTTTCTGTCCCAATGGGCTTTCCTATTCTGGATACCCCCACAACAGTATCATAGAAAATCGTGAACTTTTGTAACTGACTTCTTTCATTTACCAATGGCCAAAGGACACCCGTCTACAATAGGTTTCTGTACTTTGCTTCGTTCTCAGGCCAAATAACATTCCACTATATGGATGTACCGTATTTGTCCACTCAATACAGCAATGGGCACTTTCATTTTGGAGCAAGTGTGAAAGCTGCTGCCATGAACCTATGGAGTACTGACAGAATGTCTGAAGCCTGTGAACTACAGCATCCCAAGGACTACTTATGCCATTGTGTTCATGTGTGCGTGTTTGTGTGCACGTGTGTGTGAGTGTGTGTGTGTGTGTGTGTATGTGTGTGTGTGTGTGAATTCTGTTAGTGGATTTCCCCTTTCTGAAAAGAATAAAGACCCTGAACTCATGCCTGGCTCTTGGCACAGACACATAGCACATGCCTTTAATACCAGTCCATGGGAGGTAGAGGCAAGTACACCTCTACGTATTCAAGATACCTGGTCTGCAAATTGAGCTCCAGGTCAACAAAGTTACATAGTAAGACTGCCTCAAAAGTAAACAAACAGGCAACAGCAACAAAATACCATGACCTTAAGGTCCTGTTCATGGTCACACAGCCCTGGGGATTACAGGAGCTAAAAAAATCTCTCCAGATGTCAAAGAATGGGGAATTAATTTCATAGAACTTTGGCCTCTGGCATCTTCACTGTCCAAATGGACTGAGACAAGAGCAGTTCCAAGTCAAGAAAAGCTGTGAAACTCTCAAGTTACTAGGGTATAATGGCAATGACCCTGCTCCCATCCCAGGATATAAATTTCTACACCACAAGGTTCAGACAAAGGGTACTTACTCACCAACAGGCATATGGCCAGAGGTCTTCCTGCTGTGAACACGTGTGCATAGCGCGCGCGCGCACACACACACACACACACACACACACACACACACACCCCTATTCAATTTATAACTTCTCCCTATGGAATGTGATTCCGACAATCGCTGCTATCAAAGAGCTGATGTAAGGGGAGAGTCTGTCTCAGAAGCAGCTCTTACCACCAGCTAACCAGCATCAATAATTCAGCTATTAACAGTCATGAAACTAAAGAAGCTTGGGAGGGAGGGTTCTGCAGGGGTCTGCAACACTGGGAGCATCTCTATGACTGCAGAGTGACCCCTTTCCCTCTTATCTAGAAGAACCTCTCCCCCACCCCCACCTCCATGGGGGAAAGGAAACATAACAAATTTGTAGAACCTGAAGAATAAATACAATTCCTATACGCCTTAAATTTACAGCCCTCACAAAACCTACAAAATATGATAAACCATTATAGGTTTTTCCTGTCGTCTCTGCCTTGGCCACAATTAATTTCACCATATTCGACTGTAATATAGAATGAAAATATGAAGGCGGGAGATTTAGAGGCCTCATTGCTTTGCAGTGAATAAGCTTCTGCAGTATGAGGCCCTGGAGGTAAAAGAAGCAATAACGTTAGGCCTCATTTTGAGGAACCATTTGTGTGCATTTTCTGTTTTGCATCGTTAAGCAAGACAAAAGTGCCCGAAGGAAACCATGACAGCACTGGGCTATAGTCACTTGAAATCCAAATGCTGGGCATATTCCGTAATAGAGATGCATGACAGCTCTCATATATACCCTAGAAGAGTGTGCAGCCCCAGCTAAGAGCTGTGTATCACCAGAGGACAACAGAAATCGCTCTTGTTTGATCAACACAGTTAACCTCAGAGGCTTAAAAGGACAGCAAACTTTAGTTCAAAAGTTCTATGAAGACTTCCCCAAGTGCTCTCCCTCAGGGAGCGGGGAAACTCTCACTAACAACATACTGTAATGGGAACTCTCTGTTGGTGTTTTGCTACGCTACTGGAGTAAGTGGTATGTAGTTCCCCAAGAAGATATATTCCCGGCCTAAGCTCCAATACCATCAACTGTGACCTTATTTAGAAAGGATCTTTATAGCTAAAGCCAATGTAAAAAGAGGTCATAATGGAATTGAGTAGTTCCTAATCTAATAACTATTATCCTCATAGAGAGAAGGAAACCTAGACACACACACACACACACACACAGAGGAGAATGTCCTGGAAAGGCGAAAGTAGGAGGTCAACACAGAAACCAGGAGGGGGGAGCCTGGGAGAAGAGAGGAAGCCAGGAGAAAGCCTGGAGTCTCTCTGGGAGAGCCAACTCTGCAAACACCTTGATTTTATTTAGCCTTCTGCTTTCCACAAATGCATTTAAGCCACCAGTTGTAAGAATTTGTTATCACAACCTTAGAAAACTAAAACTGATTAAAACTTGTGATAAGCCAGCAGAGGTGGTATTTGCATGCCTATATCCACCCCACCCTGCTCTATAAATGGAAACACTGAAACTTAAGAATAAGAAGGGGCCAATTCAAAAATCACAGGAAAAGCCGGGTGTGGTACACACTACTTTAATATCACAACTGGGAGGCAGAGGCAAGAGGATCTCTGAGTTTGAAGTCAGCCTGGTTTACAAAGCAAGCTCTAGGACAGCCAGGGCTACATAATGAGACCTTCTTTTGTTTGTTTAAAATAAAACTAAAGAAGTAGATAAATAAACTTTCCCTGCCACATAGGGAAAGTAAAGGACTGGAATTTGGGCCTGGCTTCTCTAACTCTAAATAAAGCCAGTACAAACAAGGCAGAAGTTTCCTGTGAGAAGATTTAAAGAATATCCCTTAAAAGTTTCAGGGACTATGTTAGTAAAATACAAAAATTTGTCATAGCTAGTACTTGGTCGACCCAGGTGGCAATGTAGGCAGATTACCAAGACTATAAATAATAATAATTTTTTAAAAGCCTCATTCGGTCAACATCTCATTTGCTAGGTACTAAGAAAGTGTGGGACAGTCTGGTGTGAAAGGGACAAGAACCACTTGATGAGGAGGGACTCAGGCTTCAGTCTTTTCACCCAGCGCTAAGCCCAACACTGAGCAGTCACTTAGAAGCTCCTCAGTAGCAGGGCACTCTGTGTTAACTGTGACCTCCTCCTTTCCCAGGTTAGGTGGGACTATGGACCAGTTCTGATCAATGGAATGAGGGGTAACATGATATGCATCACTCACAAAATGAAGGCTAAAAGACAGCACAGACCAGCTCTTGTAAATGGATTTCCCTGCTGTGACATTGCTCCAGACAGTGGATCCTCAATCAACGGGATCGAAGTAACTATAAGGAACAGAAGCAACACCCAACACACCTCCTCCCTCCCCCGCTCCCCCCTGCTGTACCAGCCATTCAATCTCCAGGATCATTGAGTGAAGCAAATCAACTTTGGTAGAAATATGTTACTGCAGCTAAGGTCCTACAATCCTGACTAAAACACAATCCAACAGACATCCTTATATGAACCTCTGACCATAAATAATAGAGCAATTCTAAGATAAAACTGTATCATTCTTTGAGCCTGAACATTAAGAATAGTCTCATAAAAATAAGTTTACAACACTATATAATGATGTCTTTACATCCATACAAAAAAAAAAAAGAGAGAGAGAGAGGGAGGGCTGGTTCTAATAACTTCCTTAAAGCATTGCAAAAGGAATTATGTTCCTTCCTAAAGATATTTGGCACCCTCCAAATCTACCCAGAATGGCCCTGTGAGGAGCAGAAACTGTCTTGCCTGCATTTTTCTTCACCTGGACCAGAGTCTCCTACATGAGCACTGTATTCTCCATAGACTCAGAGATATGCATCTCCCTCCCATCAAACACCATCCCTCTACACAAGAGATCTGGGATGCTATTCGCTGCTACTTCCCTTAGCTACACGATAGTCTAGAATCTATTCTCTCCTCACACCACAAAGTGAACTCCACAAAAGTATCTTCCACCAAAGTCAATAATTTTAAGACCCAGAGGCAGAGTTTTAGCTATTACCATGCCGATCTCCAGAAAGTCCTAGGACTAAGCAGGTGTACCTCAAGGAATCTGCTGGAATATATTCTCCTAGAGTCCAGTACATGTGAAAAGCTCAGAAACAAAACAAAACAGTATCAGAGCAAGGTGGTGCAGGAAAAACCAAGTGAAGGACATGGCTTCGAGGTGTCCTGTGCAGTGACGCTTTGAGGGGCGACGGAGGGGGGGACCAGAGATCCCCTCATTCTATCCAATCCTAACCTAACCAAAGCACTCCATACCGTTGTACACACTATGTGAAGGTTTCCTTGGCGAGAAGGCCCCTTGGTGATGGACGTGCCTTGCCTGAATAGGACTCAGCTCTCCCATTTACTATGCAGGACAAGTTTCTTCACCTCTCAGAGACCCAGACCCCCACTTGGAGACCTAGCCTGAGTACTAGCCAAAATGACTGTGTAAAAATGTTTGCTGTATTCTAGACCAGCAAACAAGTGTTCTTTCTCTTCTCAGTAAGGAAAAAAAAAAAGCCACTGGCAGAGTACGCCTGCTGCACGTGGGGCTGGAGATGTTTATCTTGTAATTAGTGTGAGGTCGCTTTATAAAATTCTTGGTGGGAGCCCAAAATCTCTAGATAAACCAGCACGGCCTGCTGTTTTTCCCTAAAAATGGAGCGATCCAATTTAACAAGTATTTAATGAGCATCAGGAAGACAACAGTTCTCTCATCAAATGGGGCGGGGGGGGGGGGGGGGGGACTCTCTCAGATGAGAATTAGCACACCATTCCTCTTATTCCCTTAGCCAACAATACAAATAGAAAGATCACCCAAAAAAGGTCAAAGACTGTCTTATAAAGTCCAGCCGCCAACCATCTGGAGACGTCCACAGTCACCCCCACTTCACCCTTGGAAGTCAGCCTGGCACCTCAACGTCATCAGCCACTGCCTTTCCGGCCAAGCGCCCCATATAATCATCCCACCTGTGGCTTCTAGGACAACAGTTGCCTAGGGAGTGATCTGTGGTGGTCCCACCTCACTCCAGTGGCCTTCCTCTTATTCTTTCAAGAGTTCTCTCTGTGTCTCCCAGGTTTGGGGACACAACTGCCTCCTACCTTCCAGGTTTGCAATAACAAATCACTACAAGCTGAGTGACTGACAACAGATGTTTGAACCCTCTCGCTGTTCGAAAGGACAGAAATAGAAAAAGTAGAAGTCTGGGTAGATGAATTCTTGCTGGAAGATTTAAGAAGGTACAGTTCTTTGCCTTTCTCTCTGGGGGTGGCCAGGAATCCTGGTATAAATGGATCAGTCCAATTTCTGCCTGGACTTTGACGATTACACCTTCTGTGTGTGCCTGATCTTATTAAAGAATGTTTGCAGTGACTTCATGGATCACCTGATAATCCAGGAGGATCTTACACCGACATGTTTAAAGTATTTTCCTGGAATAAGTCAGATTCACAGGCTTTGGTAGATAAGTCTTTTGAACAGGCCACCATTTAATCTGATAAACAACATTCAGTCCAGCCTTCAGGCTTGAGCTGGCCCATGCAGATTTTTCTAGATGGAAAAAACAAAGCAGTAACCAAAGCTGCTCAACAGAAATACGAGGCAAATAAAGATATTTAATGAAAGGCTTCTAGTAGCCATGTGTTTTAGTCAGGGTTTCTATTCCTGCACAAACATCATGACCAAGAAGCAAGTTGGGGAGGAAAGGGTTTATTTAGCTTACTTCCACAATGCTGTTTATCACAAAGGAAGTCAGGACTGGAACTCAAGCAGGTCAGGAAGCAGGAGCTAATGCAGAGGCCATGGAGGGATGTTCCTAACGGGCTTGCTTCTCCTGGCTTGCTCAGCCCGCTCTCTTATAGAGTCCAAGACCTCCAGCCCAGGGATGGCACCACCCATAAGGGGCCCTACCCCCTTGATCACTAATTGAGAAAATGCCCCACAGCTGGATCTCATGGAGGCACTTCTCAACTGAAGCTCCCTTCTGTGTGATAACTCCAGCTTGTGTCAAGTTGACACACAAAACCAGCCAGTACACCATGTTACAAATAAAGAAATGGGTACATCCATTGTAGACATCTATAAGCAGAAATGGTCCTTATTTTTAAAGCACTTACGAAGGATGTGAAAGAGCCAGGCTCAAGTACAGACATGCACAAGCAAGGTCCCAGGAATAATTCAAAAGGAGTCATCAGGCCCAATCATGCACAAGGCTGTTCCGGAAGATGGTCTTGAAAGAAGAGAACAGACAGGGATGCTGTGATTCCAAAGACAAAGATAGTGTGGAGAGAGCAGAGCTGTGTTCTGGCTGCATAAGGATGGCGACAGGAAGAATGAAAGGAAGATGGCAGACCCCTGGAGCAGGTGGCAGCTCCTCCTGGGTGAATTTCTGAAAGGTGCCCTTCTTTGTTGAGTAGGTTACATTCTGAAAATGAGCAAGAAGTGCCTGAAAATGACGTGTTGGAATCCTGAGCCATAGATGGAATCCTGACCCATAGATGGAGACCGAGGTGACCAGGTTAAAATGAGGTCATTGCGATATGCCCCTCTTTACAGAAAGAGGGAAATCAGAACCCAGAGGTCACACAGGGAAGGACACTGTGAGTCAATGAGGACAGAGACCAAGCTGCTGGGAGTACTAACCAAGATGGGGCAAACGTTGCCAGGAAACCAAAGCTGAGAAATAAAACAGACTCTACCACGTGACCCATTGAAGAAATCAATCTTGACTTCAGACCCCCAGCCTCTGGAACCAAAGGGGAACAATTTGCTGTTTCCTAAACCCCTACGTGTTCTATTTTGTGATGGTCCCATTCCATCCAGTGCTTATTACACCATGCTGTGAACCAACTTGAACTTGACCATGGGAATAACCTAGGCAGGCTAGAGCAAAACCTGTAGCAGAGAGACCAAAAGGTGCCAGCTGTAAGGACATGAAGCCAAGCAACAAAGGCCTCTTTAAGCTTTTAATGGAAAAGCCAGCTGTGTGAACAACAGACTTGACTTGCAACAAAAGTATCAAAAATACCCCTGAGACTCACACACAAGTTACACTGACAGACTGGGTGGAGAAAAGCTGCAATGGTTCTGGCTAATGCTAGGGCAAGGCCAATGTGGAGGGAGATGTCTACACCCTGGAACTCCCATGGTCTCTCTCTGGTGATTGGTTTGTGCATGGATGGTGGTTTGAAAGCTACAGGCAGATAGAGGGCCCTGAAGAAGTTCATTTCCCTTCCCTGAGAGGAAGATGAAGGTCACAGCAACAGGATCATGTGAATGGGACTGGCGGTTAAGACTCAGTTAGCAGAGTGCTTATCTAGCATGCAAAGTCCTGGTTTTGATCTCCAGTGCTGCACAAACTGAGTGTGTTGCTGCATGGCTATAATCCCAACAATCGGGAGGATTAGGAGTTCAAAGCCAGCCTTGGCTATGCAGCAAGTTTGAAGTCAGACTAGGACACATGAGATCCTACCTCAAAAAAGAAAAAAAAAAAAAACAAATCTAAGTTAACATGAGAGAATATACTCTTAAAAGTATAAGTTCACAGGAGCCAGGTGTGCACGTACCTTCAAGTTGTGACACCTCTAAGAGGCATTTAATATCAAGAGTCTAGTATGCTGCCTTCTTCTTTAAAATAAAAATTTCATTTAATCCTCAAAACCACTCGCCAAGCTATTGCCTCCCAATTCTGCAGATGAACAAAACTGTGATCCGAACAGCTACACAAGACCAGGAACAAGGTCACAGAGCTGAGTAACAGAGGACACAGTTCTGGTCCCAAGATGCTCTGCACGCCTACTTCCCTGGGCCTCCACCTCCTCACTGAGCTCCGATTCCCCTAAAGTGTGACGTAATAGCTATGGGCAAGGAAGAAAGGGGGAACAAAAATTGCCAAGTCACAGCTGCAGGTGGCCAGTCACAGACAGATCTTCCTATCATATTTTCTTATATTAAGTCCTCTCTGGGTTTTACTTCCCAAGTTTAACTGGGGCCCAACACAGTCTGAAAATATTGAGTGGAAAATTCCAGAAGTAAACAATTCTTAAGTTTGAATGCTTGCTCTGAGTAACATGATGACCTTCGGCCATCCCACTCCATCCTGCCTGGGCCATAAATCATTCCTTGGTCCTGCGTTTCCACCCTGTATGCACTACCAATTAAGAATCCCGTACTATTATTGGCTATTTCAGGAACTCAGGGGTCCTGCAACATGTTTCCTCAGATAACAGGAATTACTCTGCATTAACCTTCCTGAAAGCTAAAACAAATATAACACCTTCACTCCCCTGGTGGCGCAGCAGTCACCAGAGTCTCACTTGGGTTCACAGACTGCCAGGAATTCCCAAGACCACTTCAAAAGCAGCAACCAAACCTGTCCATTTGCCTAAATGTCAGGCATCTGACATCTTTGTTCTTGGCCGAAACAAAAACAGGCTTGTGTAGTAACAACTGCTTCCTTCCACTGGAAACTCACAGCTATAAATATCCTCCCGTGCTGTTTTCACAATACGAATTATTATTTAATAACTGCGATTTGGTAACTGGCTCTTTCAAAACATCTGCTTCCTGGGAAGAATACCATAAAAGAAGTTCTTAGCAGGGTTACAGGGGAAGTAAGCAGGCCAGGATTTACCAACACATTTGGAAACTAGCAAACACCTTCATGGGGCCCCACACCAGAACTCAAGTTTATCATTAATAAAGTGACATTTTTCATAGGGTTGTTCTCCTAGACTGTTTAACGAAGTTCATATTCATTCATTAACCTTCATAGTGGGGGAGCTAAAGGAGGCAGAGTTTCCATTTTATATATAGAGAGAGAGATAGAAATCCCATTTCGGAAACAAATAATTCAAGCTCACTTAGTGACTAATAAGCCAAAGGATCAGCTCCTCGAGAGCACGCCATCCTCACAAAGTCAACAGTGGGAAGAAAGGGGTAAAGACGGTCAATAATTCATCTCCACAGCCGGCTTTTCATGGGTCATTTATTTCTGTATAAAAAACCTCAATTTCCCTGGCAATGAAATGGGGCACTCTCCGCCACCTGGTGATGAAGACACAGCTATAAATGGCTTTGAATTGCCTGGATAATCAGCATTATGCAAATCAGTAGTGTCATTAGAGAGCTGCTAAACACAGCCATAAATCTTATAAAAATACTTCAATGGAAATTAAGGTTCAATTAGGAGGCTCCACTTTCAAAAAAAATTTTCCATCACCCTGTTATTTTAAAGAGGAGGCAGCTAAAGGCCGCTTCTAGCAGAGGGTAGAGGGGCCTTGGTCTAACATTCTGAGTGAAATTGCACATCGACAAAGATGGCCAATAAGACAGGAAGATGGTACACCTGACTAGGAAGCTGCCAGTGAAGTTGAAACCAGGGTTCCAGAACAGGGTACAGTGGAACAGTCGCTGGTCCATCGAGCCTGTCCTTAGAGAGGATGTCACCACCTTGGTGTGGAGCTTCAAAAGCCCCAGAGTTTTTACAAGTTCTCTGTTGAGCAAAGTGCACGGGTACTCCTTGACTTGATGTTAACTCTGTCTGTCCCAATGCCGGAGGAAAGTTCGAATAAATACCGCCAACCCAACACATGAACCAGAAGTCCTGCTGCCTGCTTTCAAACTCATTAGATCTAATGAGTTTGAAATGTCTTCTAAGCTCAGCAGCCCAACTCTAAGAATTACCTGCCAGTTCCACCACTCTCCCTGCCTTAGGGACCCGGAGACCCCTCGACTCACAAGCATCTCAGGCTAAAAAGAAACCAACTGCAACGGACAACTCTCAAAGTCCGGAAGGTCGCAAGCTGCCTGAGGCCAAACTAGCCAAGACACTGAAGAAACAAATTAAGACCTGCGTCCACTATTGTTTCCTAGCAAGGATCTCCAAAATATTCTTCGGCCTGGGCTAGCCTGTAGTAAGTTCTAACATAGCATTGTGCCCACTGGGATCATCTGGGTCACTCAAATAAGGCACTGCATCACCTTATTTCTGGATGCCTGTTACTGGGATTGCTACCCAGTGCAGCTTCTACAGGTTGAGCCGTCTTCTGCCTATCTTTCCTCGTCATGGTTGAGAAACCAATACCCTCCCCAATCACTCCAAACCTGGAGTGGAGCTTTCTTCACTGACTGAAGTGACAGGAAGTACAGCTGAGATTGGGCAACCTCATTAAAGAGCCCTCTCCAAGCGGAGCCCTCTCCTAGTGTCATTAATCACAGAGAAGTATGAAGCCGTTCAAGTAAATCTGAAACGAGCCCAGTGAGGGACAGCGGTTCTCAAGCAGCTCAGACCCTTGACGAATGAGGGCAATTTAAACCAGAACACTGTCCACCACCAACTCCCATGTGACACGAACAAGTGTTGAAATTCACGTGTGCCCCCATCCCACTCAATAACCTGCACTAGGCAAAACAATGCCTCGCTCGGGCTCAGGTACTCACCAGACTAAGCCACCCAGGCTGTCACGCACAGGGATCCTCGAATCTGGGATGCTACTGATAACCTAGTGTCCAAAATACAACAGAGCTGGGACCCCAAAGCAAAGAAGCCACAGCCCTGTCTTGAGTGAAGGAGCTTAGACGTGGAGGATAGCTGGCAAAATACTGAAAGGCACATGCCACATGGATGCCACCACGAATGGGTAAGGCTGCTCTTCCGTGGACCCTCTGGACAGAGGCTGGATATGAGGTTTAGTGGTACAGTCTCAGCTCTCCAACCTTAAAGGAAGGAAGCTGGAGGCAGACAGACAGGGCAGGCATTCACAGAACCCAGCAGCTTCCTACTCCTCTGAATGAGAGCATCTGTGGCGCCTTCTTACTGCACCCTGGGATCGTTGGGGTTGTCCTTTTCTCTTCTAAAGCTCTCGGTCATTTTTTTACGATTTATTTTATTTCATGTGCATGTTTTGTTTCCATGTGTGTCTGTGTACCTCAGGGTGCCTGATACCCCTGGACTCCCCAAGGATGGGAGTTATAGACAGTTGTGAACTGACATGGGGGTGCTGGTAATTGAACTCAGGTCCTCTAGAAGAGAGAGGCCAGTGCTATTACCCTTGGAGCCATCTCTACAGCCTAACCTTCAGGGTTTTTTTTGGTTTTTTGTTGTTGTTTTTCAAGACAGGGTTTCTCTGTATAGCTCTGGCTGTCCTGGAACTCACTCTGTAGACCAGGCTGGTCTCGAACTCAGAAATCCACCTGCCTCTGCCTCCCAAGTGCTGGGATTAAAGGCATACGCCACCACCGCCCAGCAGCCTTCAGTTATTTTAAAGCATCTGACTTAACTGCACCATTCTATAGAAATCACAAGGTGGGGCAATATCACTAAAAAAAAAAAAAAGACCCCCACAATGTTTCAGGAGCACCCTACAAACTAGCATTCACACCCCAGAGTATCCGCCACGGTACCTGTAGAATCTGGGACCAGGGTTTGAATCCACCATTTGCTTCCTCTAGCCGGACAATAAAGCTCTGCTTTTCAGAGTGGTTGTTCCTCCAAAAGTGTGTTGAAATTCCATCCCTGCCACAGTCACGCTGACATGTGACACCTTTGGAAGAAGATCGGGTTATGAGGGCTTCAGTATGACTAGTGCCTTATTTGAGACTGAAAGGAGCCCTTTCCTCTTCCCCTGCGGCTTTGATAGTATACCTTCCCAGCCTCAGACCATGAGCAATACATTTCTCCTGTTGATTAAAAGTACCCCATCAATATTACCTGTTTTCCTTGTTGCTTGTTGTGCTGGTTATTTTCTTTGTCAACTTAAACAAGCTAGAGTGATCTAGGGTGAAGCACCTTGAGTAAATGCCTCCACCAGAACGCCTGTAGACAAGTCTATAGCGCATTTTCTTGATTAATGACTGGTATGGGTAGACCCAACCTCAGAGGCTCTACTCCTGGGAAGGTGGGGGTTATATAAGAAAGCAGGTTGAGTAAGCCATGAGGAGCAAGCAGCACTCCTCCATGGCTTCTGTTCCAGTTCTTGCCCTGCCTTCCTCAGTGACTGGTGTACTGTGACCTGAGAGCTCTAAGAAGAAGTAAACCCTCTCCTTTCCAAGTTGCTTTTGGTCATGGTGCTTTCTCCCAACACTAGAAACCCTAACAAAGATACTGAGAAGAAGCACCTTGAGGGAAGAGGGGCTCATTTGAGCTTATAATTCAAGGACCCACAGTCCACAGTGGCAGGACAGGCGAGGCAAGGCAGATCAAGCATAGAGCAGCTGGTTATACTGTACCCACAGTCAGAAGCAGAGGATGATGGGTAATAGTGAACCCCTTGCTTTCTCCTTTTAATTCAGTCCTGGACCACAACCAATGAAGTAGTGCCACCCACATTCAGGATAGCCACATCTACTAAGCCACTCTAGAAATCCCTTCACAGACATGCCTAGAGGTCTGTCTCTAGAGTAATTCTAGATCCTACTGAGCAGACAGTATTAACCATCACAACACCCAAGGATGCCCACTGGTACAACCTAAAGCAGAAGCACCATTGGGTCTGGTCCTACCTAGGCTCTCTAGAATACCTTTTCACTCACCTCTTCTTGGGACAATGAAGCATGTCATCTTTACTAGGCCTGGACCCTGTGGTAGTCTGAACAGGAATGCCCTCCATAGTCATGTGTGTGAAGGCTTGGCCCAGAGGGAATGGCACTATTAGGAGCTGTGGCCTTGTTTGTGTAGGTGTGGCCTTGTGGGAGGAAGTGCATCACTGTCAGGGCTGACCCAGTGTGGAACACGGTCTCCTGCTGCCTGAAGATCAAGACAGAGCTCCATCTCCAGCACCATGTCTGCATGCATGCTGCTAGGCCTTTCCACCATGTTGATAATGCACTGAACCTCTGAAACTGTAAGCCAGCCCCAATTAAATATTTTTCCTTTGTAAGAGCTGGTTATGGTGTCTCTTCACAGCAATAAAATCCTAACTGAGCAAGCTTTCTTAAAACAAGCCAGCACAAGTAAGCGTCTGTATTTGGTCATATTCTCTTCATGACAAGCCCCTGAATACAGTGTTTCCTCTTCTAGTTACTGAGAATTCTAGTTTTACCCATTCTCCCAGCTTTTACAACAGTCCATAAAGAGTTAGTCCATATGACTAACTCTTGGCCAATGGGACTGAGTAGAAGTTCTGTTGTGAGAATTCCAGAAAGGATCCCTAAGAAGGGGGAAGCTCAGCTTTCTACAGCCTTTCTTCAGTTTGCATTCAGACATGCAGGAACTCAAGCAGCAACCTTAGACTGTAGAGAAACACAGAAGAAAGAGAGCCTGGGTCCCTGGTAGAATGGAGCCAGGATGCTAGCTTGGAGGACTTACTGCCAAGCATGCCCTGAAATCCACTCAACTTGCAAAACACACACCCTAGTGAAGTAGTTTTCCTTTCTGTACTATGCATCACAAAATTTAAGCTTGAATTTCAATAACACCTGAAGGACATGCTATAAGTCAGTGGTTCTTAACCTATGGGTCTCAACCACTTCGGGGTCATATATCAGATATCCTACATATCAGATATTTACATTCATAACAATAGCAAAATTACAGTTTTGAAGTAGCAACAAAAATAACTGGTTGGGGAAGTCACCACAACATGAGGAACTGTATTAAAGGATCACAAGTGCGGCTTTTGGAAGGTTGAGAACCACTACCATAAATATGTTCTAAGCCTAAGTATTTCTAAGACTTCAAGAGAAACAAAAAGCCAAAGCAACATACATGAGTATACACACACACACACACACACACACACACACACACACAGCTAAAAGCACTGTCCACTTTGCCACACAACACAACCCAACAAGAACCTGTTTCAATTCTTAGGAAAAAGAATCCTATGAGGCTGAGCACCACCACGAACACTTTTCAGTCCATATCCCTGTCTCCACTAAGATAGGTTCCTGGAGGGAAATACTTGACATAGTAACTTTGATGAAAAAATGAAACAAAATGTTCTTGCTGGCCCAGGAGAGAGGGAGAAATGAGTGTAAACTGGATGGGCTAACATCCCCCCCCCGAAGCCAAGAAAATACCCCATCTGTTCTCCAAAGCCCCACCCGTCTGCTCCTCACAGCCTCTCTCAGAGACCCTCAACTGCACTGGCCTCAACCACTTGCTGTATGGAGACATTTACAAATCCAACCACCCTTCAGGCCTCTTTTTCCAGACAGGACATCTGTGAATCTCCAGGGGCCCTGGGCACACAGCTAAGCCTCCACAGCAGAGGGGGTACAGAAAGGATCTCACTGCACATTTCCCAGTCCAGACTCTGCCATGAAGCAATTCACCTGCTACAGGTCAAAGACCACCTTTGGTCTTTGCCAACATTCCCTCACCCTAGCCAGGTACTCCCCTGTTTGGGAACCACCCCTTTTCTTCTCCACGATACAGGCATGGAGACCCCTCCTGGAACCCTCCCCTCTTAGGGAACTGGGACTCCCCCATCGCCATACCCACTAGCTCCTCCCATCTGATATCATCAAGACCCTTCTCTTTTCCAGCAGCCCAAGGCCTCCTCTGATGTCATGCTGAGCCAGGGCACCCACTGCCTGGCCTGCTCTGGTAGGTGCTTTTCCATTTATTTTTAGATTATAAATTATAATTTATCTATTTTTAAGTTATATTTTAAGCCTTTAGACTCAACAGACCAATCAATCCACAATGACTTTGGAGGAATAGGAACTTTTTTGTTTTTAAGTGTTTTGGCCTCAATCTATAGTCAGCTAAATGGAGTGAGGAGAATGTAGTGAGAACCAGTCCAGAATTCCCATCCTTTTCTAGAGTTTGGTTCTGTTTGCTCTTGTTCTTTTGGGATACTGGTGAGTAAGAATCATCCACACCTCAGGTAGCCCACAGCCTATCCAACCACTTCATCCCACCGGGATGACAAGTTCAAGTGAAAGTGGGACACTGATGTCACTTCCAGGCAGAGAAGCACTTCAAAAGTCCTTCTTGTGAACAGCAGCAGAACCCTTGATGTGAGAAGACAGAATTTCAGGACCAAATGCAAGAAAGCAAGGCTGCAAGTTCTACCACACCCAAACTCTTTCCAGGTCATCTCAGACAGGCATGATCTCGTCAGGTTCAGTGGAAGGATGAACCCAGCTGCCAAAGGGTCTCCTGGTTCTACTATGTGGTCTCTGTGGTTCTCTTCCCCTGAATGTGGGTGAGACCTGTAGCTTTCCTCTGATCAGCAAAGTAATGAGGACAGAAGAAGAGCCACATGTCACAGCTCTGTCACACTCCACACTCGAATCTCTCTAACTTATTTGGGTACAAAAAAACATCATGTTGGGAATATAACTGAGAGTGGCCTCCAGAAAGCTGGCAAGAAAAATGAGGCCCTTGGAGCTGGAACCTTCCCCACCCCCCTTTTGGGGGCAGGGGTTCAGTAGTTAAAGTGCTTGCCACAGAAACATGACGACCTGAGTTCAAAACCCCAGAACCCACATAAATGGCTGGTGGGAGAGGTGGCCAGCGCTTGGAAGGCAGCACAGAGCAAGTTGGCAATCCCTGGGTTTGAGTGAGAGACCCTGCTTCGGTGGATAAGGAAGAGTGATGGGGGATGATTCCCAAAATCAATCTTGGGCCTCCACATGCATGCATGTACGGGTGCATGTTCCTGACGTGCACCTGGAAACGTGCATACACAAATGTAAAATACACACACAGGAAAAATGGAAAAAAAAATAAAGGGGCCTGCAGGGGAATACGCTATCAGCAACCCCAGGGTCTAAAGGCGAGTCCTTCAGCTGACCAACAGCAGATGAAACTGGATGTTACCAGACTCTTGACCCCAGAAGCCAGGGATGATCCATCACATATGTTCACACTGTGACACTGCAGCAGAAAATGACAGGTCAACAGTGAACAGGAACAAGCTTCCAATTAATGACAGGAACATGGGGTAGTCACCTGATTCCTCTGGTGCCCCTCACTCACACATCACACCTAAACACTGGCTTCCTTTGGACGTAGAAGGACCTCTAGTTTTCATCTAATCAACAGAATAAAGCAAAAGTGGCATAAAAAGTCTATAAATTAAAAATCTTTAAATATGAAAAATCAACCCAACTGAGAAAACACAAGCTTTTTACTATGTGATTTTAGAGGGAAGAAAGGAGAGAAAACCCAGATGCCATGAAAGAAAGATTAAGGGATGTGACTAAACAGGGAAATATTGCCTGCAGCTCAAATCACAAATGGCTAATTTCCTTAATATATAAGTAGTTCCCACAAATCAATAAGAGGAACCCCAGATAAGACCAATATCACAACAGAACGGATATGAACAGCTTATAGAAGAGAAACAACAGTGGTTTTTAGACTTCTGAAAAGATGTTTGCTCACTAGAACAACAATGGAACTCCCAAGTAGGATGGAACGTGTTAACACTGGCTTGGAAGGCAGTGGGGAAGCTGGCACCCTCACCTTCTCTGGGTGGGGAACAGTCTGGTATAACTTCTCAATTATAATTGCTCAATAGTTATGCAGCAGCTTTCAAAATCACAAGGGCTCTTTGCTCCCAGAATCCAACAATTCTTTCAATATTCAAAATAACAAGTGAATGAGACTAGGCAGCAGTAAAGATACTGACCAAGCAACCTACCCATAGGGAATGACTGTATGAACAAGTATGATCATGTATGATGAAACATCCAGATAGTAGAATAACATGAACCATATAACTCAGATGGGGGGGGGTTGCCTGATTCAGGGGGTTCAAAAGACAGAATGAGGAATTCCTCTCTGTCCTGACAGGGAAATCTCTGAAATCTATTAGTAAATAACTAACAAAAATAATCAAAATTGAGACACCGTCAGGGAGGTATGTGGGGAGGCTGGGTCAGAGCAAAAGGGGGTTTCATTCTTGTACTCCTGCACACATCATAATCATTAAACCATCTGACTAGATTTCTTTTTCAGAACAAAAATTAATAAGGAAGCTGTATTGGGACCCCCTACATGTGCGCGCACACACAAACACACACACACACACACACACACACACGAACACACAAGGTGGGAGAGTGTGGTAGTACACAGACAGCTTGATAAGCTGAGGAGGGGGTGGCAGGATGAGAAAGGGAAGTATTTCTTGCCTGAACTCTCTTTCATATTTTGTGCCATTGTATACGTAGCCTATTTCAAAACCAGTCATTAAAAGATGGCTATACTACCCAGTTGAGATGGCACACTGCTGTGAGCCCAGAACTCAGGGAAGGCTGGATGCAGAAGGATCATAGGTTTGAGGCCAATGTGAACTTCATAGCAAGACCCTGTCTCAGAAAAATCTAATACTAAGGGGGCCTGAAAAACAGCTCAGCAGGTAAAGGCATCTTCCACCATGCCTAATGACCTAAGTTTTATCTCCAGAACCCATGCATTGGTAGCAGAGAACCAACCTCCTGTCCAATCTCCCACTAGCCATTTCCCTGTCTATGCATGCCCAAATGTCCTGTTTTAGACACCAGCCACACTAGACTAGAGCCCAGCCACATTGTCTCGGTTTGCCTTCACAGCCTCTACAGTGCTCTGTCTCCAATAGAATCATGTTCTAAAGTATTGGTGGTTAGGGCCACCATATGAATTTGGGGGACATACAATTCAGCCCATAAAATGGCCAATATCTCATGTTACTCAGCTCCAGAAAACCCTGCATTGGGCCTGGGGGGTGTAGTTCAGTTGGTAAAGTGTTTGCCCTAGCGTGCACAAACCCTCTATGTTCAGTCCCCAGCACTACATAAAACTGGACATGGCAATGCGTACCTGTAATCTTAGCACTCAGGAAGTAGAGACAGGAGGATCAGGACTTCAGTCATCTTTGCTACATAGAGAAGTTTCAGACCAGGTTAGGCTACATGAGACCCCATCCCCTCCCCAACCTACCCCAAAAAGATGGTGCTTAGACAAAATGCTTGCAAGGTAAGCTCGAGGACCTGACTTTAGAACCCTAGAACCAAAGTAAAGTAGGACATGGTGGTAGAGTATGACAAGAGGGTGGCTGTAACTTCTCTTTTCTCTTCACCTTGATGGAAAGGAGGCCAGAGACAGGTGAGCCCCAGAGGCTCATAGCTTACTCGTGTGGTCACACGGCCTGCTCATGTGGTGACTAGGAGACTCTGCCTCAACCAAGGTGGAAGGAGAAGATAGACACCCAAGGTAAATCTCTCTCTCTCTCTCTCTCTCTCTCTCCCCCACCCCTCCCTCCCTCTCTCTCTCTCTCTCTCTTTCTCTCTCTCTCTCTCTCTCATGTGTGAGTGTGTGTGCACGCACACACACACACACACACATTAAAGCCTGTACTGGTGTTCCAAAGTCCTTTCCAAATTACAAAATCTACTTTCACTGCATTGGGAAAGCCAGAGGTGAGTTTTCACCTTTCCCAACTCTAGGCAGACTAGGACAGGCAGGCAGTCTGACTCCACAGAATAGGCCCTAGGCTCGGTTTTCCCCAGCCTCACTGAAATATGGCCCATGGTATCAGTCTCCACCCCGCACTGAGACCTTCTGCACAGTAGATACAGAGGCTGTGCCTGCTTAACAAAAGCAAGCCCCGCTTCCACCAAAGTCACTCAGGGAGAAGGCAGCCCCCATCCCAGACCTGAAGCAGATCCACACTGCAATTGTACAGCCTCCCTCTGAGACCACACTGCTCATTAAGATGTCCTAGATTACCAGCATCAGTAAGTCACCACTGAGCCGGCTCAGCAGTGGAAAGGAGGGCCACAGACTTGGCGGCACTATCTGGCATTCCCAATCGTTTGTTTCTGCATGAGTGCTGAACGACCCAAGGCAGAATGCCTAACACCTCTGAGCTCTGGGAGCTTCTTGGCAAAACAGGGTTAGTAGCTGATGATTATCACCGGCTGTTCAACAACTAAAAGCAGCTGAGTGGGTTAAGACACAAGAGTCAAGAAGTTTAAAGGCAGAATGTTGAATGGCTGCTTCCAGGGAAAACTCTCCCTTGTACTTCTAGCTGTTAGCAGTTGCTGAAAATCCCAAGCATCCCTTGGCTTACATGAACATCACCCCAATTTGTCTTATCATTTCCCCTGCCACTGTGGGGGTGGGGGGAGAGAAAGAGAGTATGAGTGTGTGTGTGTATGTGAGAGGGAGAGAGGGAAAGAAAGAGAGGGAGAGAGAGAAGAGAGAGAAGGGGTGTGTGTGTGTGTGTGTGTGTGTATGTATGTATGTATGTTTTAAGTATGGTGGAGGGGAACAGGACACAGATCAGGGACTAGAAAGATGGCTCAGTCAAACAAGTAAATTCATTAAGATCTGAGCCCAATCCCTAAGATCCACAGTTTAAAAAGAGTCACATGACTTGCAATCCCAGCACCAAGGAGACAAAGATCCCTAGCTCTTGCTGACCAGGTAGCCTAATCCAACCAGTAAGCTCAAGGTCAATCAGAGACTTTGTCTCAAAAAACAAGGTGGAGGCTGGAGAGATGGCTCAGTGGGTAAGGTTTGCTGTACAAGCATAAGAACCCGAGTCCAATCCCAGTACCCACATAAGAAGCTGGATGCAGCCATGCGCACACCTTAATTCCAACGCCATGGAGGGTGGAGACAGAGGGCTCTCTGGGGCTTGCTAGGGGTTAGCCTATGTCTACATTTAGTAAAGACACTATGTCGAAGGGATAAGAGTAGGACACCCAATGTCTTCCTCTGGCCTGCATGGATGCATACACTACACCATGCACACACCAACGGATAAAGGCCCTAGGGTCGACATCTGGCTCCAAATGCACACTCATGTGTACCCATTCAAACACACACACAAAACACAAAACAAAAACAAAAACAAACCCACAAATCATTGAGCTGAGAGTCAATCCTGATCCAGTAAGATCACCTTAACTGATAACAGTGAACACCCCCTTCTGTGAAATTTCATATTTACAGGTACAAGTATGATTAGCTAGGGCTTGGATATATCTTTCGGGAGACACAGTTCAAAATTCTTGAGTTTTGAGCCAAGAGGATGAAAGCCAGTGAGGACAACGCCGGGGTCACACAAGAAGCTTTTCTCTCGCTGCACACAGAAGGGCTTATGCTACCCACAACTTCTTTCCTACAAGATCAAGTCCGACCTCTTTACTCCTCATAAAATCAAAAACCCGCATTCAAGAAACCAAAAAAGCTCACAGCATCCTCAACCAATGAGCTGTTACGACTTTTCCAACAACTAAATCAGGGGGTGGTACCGAGTCACTGATATAACTACTTTATCAGTGAATCTGAAAAAAAAAATCCCCTCTATACACTCACATGGGTCACACAGGCCTCCTCCTTGGAGAGGCTGGTTCTGGCAAGGGCGAGCCCCACAGGCTGCTATAAAAGCAGAAGCGGTATGGCTCTGGCTCTACCATCCAGCTGCCTGTGCTGCCTGCCGGAATAGAAGGTCTAGAGATAAAGCCCTAGCAGCAACACAGGAAGTAGAGACACACAGCCCATGCAAGGCTGAGCCTCAGCAGTCTCTCACTGTGGCTCCCTGGAGAGCCGGGGGAGCCCGTGGCCACACCAGTGATTAATAAATCATGGGCAGGGCCTTCACTTCCCCCTCATGCTGGGAGTCATCAAGCCCTCCCCATCACACTAATCAGAACTGCAGCTCACAACGTGAGGACGGCTCTGACTGAGCTCCAGAAGCCTTAAGCATCTGCAGAGTGGATTTTCTTCGTGGATAATGCTTGAAAATGAGGAAGTTAAGTGGCCTAAGAGAACCTGGGACCCATTAACCAGCTAGTCAGTCAGAGCGTCCATTAAAAAGAGGAAAAAATGGCTGAATATCTGGAAAGCATCCTTGGGCAGCTGTTCAAAGATTCCATTATGAGTTATCAAGGAGGTTCCCTGGGGTTCATGCCAATCCAAGTGGGGAGCATCCACAATGGGACAGAAAGGCAGGGCCAGCAGCAGAAGCCTGGAGGTCCTCTTCACTTCCTGAACCATCAGATGGGGACGAGGAAGACAGTCAGTCCTTGAGTCCTCCATGTGAAGTGCCGGTGCCAGCAAAGCACCCATGCCTAAGGCATGCCCCAGAGCAGGGCTTTGGGGGCACTGGGGGATGGAGGGGAGTGTAATGCACAGATCTGTCCAGTGCAGACTGGAGGCAAACGATGAGTGGGTGGACTTGGAAATTTTGGGGAGAGGTTTCCATTTACATGGTGGGAATAGGCTAGACATATAAATATGGTTTGAGAAATTAAACTAGGAGGAAGTGGAGTAGGCTAAGCCAAACTGATTTTCATAGCTTGGCAGTTCCCAGGCTTGGATACTGTGAACCAATAAAATAATGGAAAAAAAGAAACAGAAAAAAGAACCCCCCAAAGTTGGGTTTCTTAAGCTGGGTCACCTACTTTCATTTGATGAAGCAAGACAATGCACTCTATCGCTCCGTCACCACTGTATGAAAGACATCACTATTGTTGTGCTATATGTGGGTGTGTGTGTAAGTTCATGTGTGTGTGTGTGTGTGTGTGTGTGTGTGTGTGCGCGCGCGCGTGTGTACATATGCGTGTGCGCACCCACATGTTTGTGTATGTGTCGGGCATAATCACCCATTGATGAGGACCCACATAACATCAATAAAATCAACAGAAACAGTCACAAGAGTTGCAAGGCAACTACATACAAAAGTGTCTGGACATCACTTCTAGCTCTCTACACGGATCACCTAGGTCCCTGAAAAGGTTCAAAACAGCACATCCTAGAGTTAGAAACTTAGGGGGATAGACTTGCACTGAACCCCAACTCTGAGACTTGGTTGAGAGGCACTTAGGTACATCAGATACCCAGAGCATCCGTTTCTCCATCTATAAATAGAAACAGTCCTGTCCCTGCCCCAAAAGGATCTCTACAAAGGTTTAGGATTAGCTCCCAACTGCACTCCCGTCTTCACAGGCCTTCAGTTCCTCTGCATAGTGAGGACCCCCTATAACTCAACTGTCCCAAACCTGAAAATTAGTCACCCCCACATTCTCCAACCTTGAGATCCAGGTAGGCCTCCTGCTAGAACAGTCTATCCACCAGGCCCAGATATGTGGTACAAGAACACCCTGGCCCACGACAACAGGTTCTCTCCTCAGCCAACAAGAAGCAATTCAGCATGCCTTCCTAGGCCAAAAGGATCGGGCTTTACACTAAGCACAAGCTACAGCTATATTTTCATATTAAAACGTGATTTCTTGGGGGTAGAGAGATACCTCGATCAATAACGTGGCTGCTGGGACATGAGTTCAATCTCTAGAACTCATGTTTTCAAAAAGTCAGATGTGGGAAGGCATACTTATGTTACCAAAGCTGGGAAGGCAGAGATACGTGGATCCCCAGGGCTCATGAGCCAGGCAGCCGAGGCAAGGTCCAGAAAGTTCTAATTTAGGGGGAGACCCTCAAACAAAGGGGTGAAGCCTGAGGAATGGCACCTGAGGCTGACCACACACACACACACACACACACACACACACACACACACACACACACAAACCTACACACACACCCACATATAGCACAAAACAGTGATGTCTTTCATACAGTGGTGACGGAGCAATGGAGTGCACACTTTGCATTGTCATCAAATAAAAGTAGGTGACTCAGACTAAGAAACCCAACTTTGAGGGTGGGGGATTCTTTTTCTCTTGTTATTTTATTGGTTCACAGTATCCAAGCCTGGGAACTGCCAAGCTATGAAAACCAGTTTGGCTTTGCTGACTATTTCCTCGTGGTTTAATTCCTCAAATCATATTTACATGTCATTTACATGTCCGGCCTATTCCCACTATTTAAATGGAAACCTCTCCCCAAAGTCTCCAAGTCCACAACATCGTTTGCCTCCTGCCTGCATCTGACAGCCTCTCACATCCAAGAGAAGGCCAACCCCATTTCTCTGAACAGAGCACCCACCAAAGCAGAGACTGTCGAGTAGACTCTGCTCACCTCTGTGGTGTCCATCACCAACAGCGCAGGGGTAAGAGATGAGAAAGCCAAGCCTTATCCAAGTCCAGGCAAACTGCTGAGCTTCTGAGCTCTGGCCTCCCACGAGGCCTAGCTGCACTCAGCATAGTCCCTTCCTCCTAGCAACCTGGAGCATGTGCAAGAAAATCAAGTGGACAAAGTATTCCCATAGACCTGTGACGTGGGACACAGTAGGGAACAGTGAATAAGGAGGTATTCACAGGAGGGCATGTCCTCTTTCCAGCCCAGCCTCTGTTGCCCCATCTACTTCCAACAAAATGAATAGATACAACATCCAAGGTGCACTGCATACACTCAGTCCCACACCTGGAACCAGCCCAGGCCAGCCTGGGTTTCCATCTTAGCACACAGTGTAGAGCACCCGAAATCTGTGTGCAGTTTCTCTTAACAAACTCTCAGTTACTTAGGAAGGGGGAAGCTGGATTCCAACCACACCCACTCCCACTGTGTTGCCTTACAAGTGAGGGAACAATAAGACATTGTAAAACAGCAGTGCTGTCCCAAACAGGCAACTTTAAAGTTAGCAGACAGGGAATGAAGAACTATTATCCAATGTTAAATTCTTCCTGAGACAAAAGTTAATAATATTTATATGTATGTTCACACACACACAAACACACAAATATATATGCAACCTAAAATCGCAGGTTATAAAGGGGAGCATAATTAGAAATCAAATCCCATAGGATTTAAACTACTCCCCTTAAGGTCTGGGCTTACACACACACACAGAGTTCTAACATCCGGTCGCTTTAGGTTTCCCCTTTGCTCCATCTCCATTTTATTAGTGATTTGATCACATCTAGTTTTAGTTGAATCTCTACCATGTTTTACCTATCTTCCCAGTAGCACTTCCAGTGATGTGGATATTTATTTTGCAAAGCCGATCTTTTACAATTTTACTTCCTCATATACACTGGGCTTCTAATCCACTAAATGTCCTTTCAACAGCGGATGCGTCCTGTGCACACAAGCAGCTCAAGTCTAAAGAGATTTTCATTCCTTTCCATCCTACTCCATCTTCCAGCTCTTACGTGAAATTAAAACAGAAAAGGAGTTGCCCATGTGACTTCCTTAACATATATTTATCTCCAAGCCGACTCTGAGTCTTCCTGGTCTATTGCAAGGCCTCATTCATGTATGGTGCCCAAAAGGGCCCCCATAACTCAGGAGGCTTTCAGAAGCAGCTGTTGTGCCTCCAAAAGCCAGCACAGACCAACATGGGATAAATGGTCATTAGCCAATACCTCCTTACCATGGCCTCACAGGGTAAACATGGCCTCCTCCATCCAAACTGCGGGATGAAAGAAGGACCTTCAAGTGAGGAGAGCATCCTGAGATGAGCTATAACAGAGAGCTGCAGAGACACACGCACTCTATCCTGATGTCTCAGGACCTACCCGGAACTTTAAACCTGGCCCTGTCCAGTTGTGAGACAGAAGGTCCTGCAGGGCTCCTCAAGAAACACTATCCTGTGCTCCAATATTCAGGAGGAGAGGATATTCTATCCTTAGGGGAAAGCTATGTTCTACTATAGCTGACCAGGATATATATGTTCCTGGCTGATCGGGAACTCACTCTGTAGACCAGTCTAAAACTCACTGAGATTCCCCAGGCCTCTGCCTCAAGAGTGCTAAGATTAAAAGCATACACCACCATGCCTGGCTGGCAAATATATCTTTCTAAGTTCATAGCCAGGCACGGTGGCATGCCTATAATCCCTGCCCTTCGGAGGCTAAGGCAGGAGGAACATGAGTTCAAGACAGCCTGAACTGTTGGCAATACTCTGTCTCTAGCATGAGGGACTGAGTACATCAGCAAGACATGTTTTTAAAAGAAAATATAAAGTGGAAGATGTTGACACTTGATAAATCTATATGACATGTTATATTAGTCATATATTAGTCATATATTATAGTATGTATCATTATGTACTACATGTAGTATTTATAAATTTTATTATATAGTATTGTCTATTATATATTAGTTACATTATATATCAGAATTTAAAGTAAGTTGAAAATACATGTTTAAAGAATTTACATTACTTTTACAATTCTATATTGATTTAAAAGCCATTTATGTGCCGGGTGGTGGTGGTGTATGCCTTTGATCCCAGCACTTGGGAGGCAGAGGCAGCCAGATTTCTGAGTTCAAGGCCAGCCTAGTCTACAGAGCAAAACCCTGTCTCAAAAAAAAAAAAAAAAACCAAAAAACTGTAATATAGTATGATATGTTTAGCAATATCAAGTGTGAGGTAGAGGAGGCCTTTAAAAAGCTAGTGTTTAGCCGGGCATTGTGGTACATGCCTTTAATCCCAGCACTCTAGAGGCGGAGGCAGGTAGATCTCTGAGTTAGAGGCCAATCTGGTCTATAAAGTGAGTTCCCCACGAGGCTACACAGAGAAACTGTCTGAAAAAGAAGAAGCAGCAGTAGCAGCCAGTGATTAATTCTAGGTTGGGAGCTGAACATCGAATTATGGCTTCTGGAAAAGACGACTCACCGGCCATGTCTTGAAGGATGAACAGGAAGCTCTCCCAAGAGACTATGCAAACAGCCACAGCCTGAGTTACAGAGACAGAGAGCAAGCGCACTCCCTAAGGCTGCATTTAGCAGTGCACAGGGCTGGTAGGCAGCGTCTCTCACCAGTCCAGCTAACCAGAATCACTTTCGAAAACCAAGGAAGAAGCAAAAGACACACACACACACACACACACACACACACACACACACACCGCAGAACTCTACCTTCATTTAATGCAAATTTGCGGCCACACACCCATACATCATCAAGTCCAGGTGCTGGAGACATATCTGCAAATGGACGCAGAGGAGGCAAGCTTACTGCTGCTGCTTCCCCCAGGAGTGTATCTCCACCCTATGCATGGGTGACACTTCCTCAGCAATCCAGTGAGGGACGCACTCCAGGATGCAGTGGCAATAGCAGCTCTGTGCAGTTAACAGTGGAGTTTGAGTAAATGCATGTAGGAAAGAATTCAAAATAATAATAAAAAGTCCAAGAGTCATGTGCTACAAACATGTTTCAGCCCACATACACCACAGTGTTTCTATAACATGCTGTCTGCTGATATCAGAGCCATCTTCCTGTGTGCAAGCACATTTAATCAATGTTATTCACAGAACTACAAAATTACCTAACAACATGGTCTTCAAAATGTATCTCTCTGGTTGAATAATTCCTTAAAAAATACTTCAAGTGCTTAATAACACACACACAACACCCCTTTCTTTTCTGTCCTTGTAACAGGCCCCAAACTGTTCTTGTCATTTCTTGCTCATAGACACCCCTTGGGCAGCTACTGGTGCCAGGCTCCCTAAGCCCAGCTCCAAGCATAATGAGCCTTCTCATCTCATTAGCAGGGAGGACTGATCCTCAAAGCTTCCATAGCCAACAATTCTGCAGATCCAAAGAGCAGGTGTATAGAGAAAAGACGCCTAGGGGCCTCCCAGACAGACCAGTGAATTCAACTGCCCATTCCCAACTGTGGACATTTTACCACCCACCTATCAATCTTTAGATCTCAACATCACTATTGCCCAAAACTCAAACATTAAATATAAGTATTCTCTAAATTAGGACCTTCTATACACTAGCTAAGTTAACATTTAAAGAGCCTTCAACACTCCCATTATTCTCATGATTTCTCGTGACGTTTTATGTGGGACGGTGACACATTTGTTGTTTAATGAACCTGCTGCCATTTGCAGGGGCCCCATTTAATCTACCTTAGTGTTCACTGTCATGTAAATACTGAACTGATACCATCAAGTCCCCTTATTGAACGGATTTTATCCTCTAACTGAATTCTATTCCCCTCTCTTGCTTTTTAATCTCCTCTCAGAACATAGGGGTGATACTTTTTTCCTATATACGTGTTAGCAACATTTTGTTTTACATTTAGCTTTATAGCTGAGGTGTGTGTATGTGTGTGTGTGTGTGTGTGTGTGTGTGTGTGTGTGTATCTCGAAGGCATATGTATAGATACATCACCCTTTCCTCCCCCCAACATTGTATTTATTGCTGTGCTTCCTTCCTGGAGTCATTTGCGTACTTTCACCAGTAATTTTTTTTCCCCTTTAAACTAGACCAGCTTGTTTAATGTTTTTTAAAATAATGATATTTAAATAAAACTGGCACTTTTGTTAGTGTCTCCCATTCAGTCAGAAAACTATGGGAACCTCTCCCCAGTGGAATTAAGACTCAAGGCAGTTTTCATTGCCTATTATAAACCTTTTCCATGTGGGGCATGTTAGTCCCATAATGCATGTGTCTAATTTATAGCCTGATCTGAAATTGCTCTAATCTATTTCCTTCACAGTGGCCTCCTTTTCTTTGTCTACTTAAGCCAAGGATATCTCTTGTAATGATCCTTACAACTCTTTAAAGATCAATGAGACTGTTCCAAAACCAAGAGGAGAAATAATTTGTCATCAAAGGGCACAGCTGGCTTGGCCAGGTAAATTTCCTTCCCCGTGGCTTCATCTGGCTCTCTCCCTGATTCATTATCTTTACAGTTACAGTCACCTCTCCACACTAACCCCCTCCATTGCTTCCTCTAGATGACTTACTGGAAACCCTGTTGCATAGCTGACATGATGTCAACTACTGAACCAGGTATTAGAGAGTATCAGTAGAAGACATCAAAGGATACGAGGGACCCCATCTGCCCCATGGAACCTACCTCTGTTCAGGATTTGTTGCTGAGTCATGACTTAGGTTGATTTCAAGGGATGCTGATATTATACCATCTATTCTGAATACTGTTTCCAATTTGGAGGAGGAGAAGATGGAGTGTGGGGGTGGTGTGTGTGTGTGTTTGTGGGGGGGAGTGTGCATGGGTACATGCACACACCTACCTGAGTGTGCTGCTAAATCTGTGTGAGCATATGCAGAGGCCAAAACTAGATGTTAGATGTCTTTACCATTTTCTTATTGTCTTGAGACAGTCTTCCACTGAATCAGAGCTCACCAATTCAGATAGGCTGGGCAGGCTGCAAGCCCTTGGCATCTCTTTATGTTTCTACTCCCCTCCCGACACCTTCTCCCTACATACACAAGCACATGATGCTGGAGATATGGGCATATGCAACCATATCTTGATTTTTCTATAGATGTCTAAAAGACTCAGGTCTTTGTGAGAGCAAGCACTCTTACCACTGAGCCATCTCTCTACTTTCTGTAATCTCTTTGATTGCTCTGAACTGATTTTTAAAAAATAATAATAAAGTAAATGAACAACTTCCTTATGTTTTTCAACATCCATGAGATTTTTTTTCTTGCAGGATCTTTATCATTGCTTTGGGTAACACGAACTTTAGGAAGCTAAATCTTTTGGGTTACATCACTGCTGCCTTGCTTAGGCTCCCTCCATATTTATTGTTTCCCTTTAACACTTACCAGAGCAGTTCTCTTTCATTGATAAAGACCATTCCCAATGCATACGTCATTCTTTCCAATTTTATCTCTTCCTTGGTGGTTATTAACTTTTCTAGTTTTCCTTTCCTGAGTTCCCGCCAGCAGGGCTCACTGGCTAGTATCATGTTTTTTAATCAAGCCTACAAGGGATGATTTTATAAATCTGCTTTTGAAACACTGTATTCGTCTCTGTTCTGCTTTTCCTTAGCATCAACCATGTCTTACGGCTTTGGCGCTAATGAAATGAATACGCTGCATTGTTCACCACTCTCCCATTTCCTGCAAACTCTTTCATTTTATTTTTATAATGAAAAACAAGTTAAATTTAGAACTTTCCAAACCAAATGAGAGGCTTCAGCCAAGCCTGGAACTCACAAGTGTGACTGGGGTCCACTCTTCAGCCATTTCCAGTTAGTGAAGGAGAACACTGCTCTGATTCAAGGCGAAGCCTGATGGAAACTGCTCCAGAGGCACCATCAAAGACACACGCTCCTGACATCCCCAGCTAACCTCCCTGGACCTCGAAATAATGAGCAGGGAGGGAGTTCTGATGCTGTAAAATTAAATACCCTTTATACTTTCATTTCTTCCTCGCCAACACATACACAAGTACCCCGTTGCCACCTGGAAACTGGCACCTTGGGTTTATGAGTCTTCTAAATCAAGCTATTCATAAATTCTACTTCCCTCCAGCTACAGAATAAGCTCAGTGGCTGCCCTCCCTGTTTGTGGCCACTCTCCAGGACAGAGACAGCCCCATCTGCACAGTGTGCTACTTGTCAGAAATCACAGTTGGACTAAGGCACAAGAGAATTCCCCCAATTTTTCACCGTAGCTTGATATCACGATGACTCACTAAAATTAGAGTCTGATTCCAGTTTTCAGTTCTCTAGAGAGACCTTAGGAATGAGAGTTTAGTCCTGAGGTCCAGTCTCATCTGCCCATAACGATCTTTATAAACTAAAAGCAAGTACCACCACCCACATGTCCTCCTCTGCTTGTGGGATGAGGACAAGGACGAGAGTTCTTAGCATCCTTCTGAAGCACTACACTAAAATCCTGCCTGGTGCTGTAAATAATACCAACCATAAATTCAGAAACAAACCATCCCCTGTAGGGGAAGTACACACACAGATGCTCAGAGTAGGAAATTAATTCTTTTGGAAACTTGAAACTTCTCTTGTCATTTGTAACATTACCAGGACTCTACTTTTGTCTAGAAAATCTGTTTTGGGGTGTTTTATGCAGTGGTCACTTATCTGTGGCTCTAACTCTAACAATGTTTATAAGGTACACACTGATAGAAGAAAAATTCCTGGGGCTGGTGAGATGGTTCAGTATGGAAAGAAATTTGACAGCAAGACTGACAACCTGAATTCTGATTCCAGACAGCCAGATGGCAGGACAGAACCAATTCCTGCCAAGTTGTCGTCTGACCTACACACACACACACACACACATACACAGAGAGAGAGAGAGAGACAGAGAGAGACAGAGAGACAGAGACAGAGAGACAGAGAGACAGTGAAAGAGACAGAAAGCTAAAAAAAAATTTTAATGCTTTTTGGTTAATATTCCAACAAAATATTTCCATGAAAGAAACTTCTTTCCATCATTTGCATGTCTAACACCATAGCAACTTGTTTGTTGTTGCTCTTATGATAAGACATGCCTCTGCAAAGGATGACTCAAGAGCCCCCAAAGATAACTTCCCCCACACAGGAGAAAGGCAGACCATCCATTTCCACCTTCCAAAACACAAGAATGTAGCCTGGAACAGAATCGGCTGGGACTTCCTCTCCAACAAGAGGGGTAACAACACTGTCCTCTCATGGAGCTCCCCAAAGAAGGGAGACCCCGCACGTCCATCTTCCAGCAAACACCACAGCCTGTGGTTAGGAGCACAGGTTAAGGCTGCGGCGGGCACAGACCTTTCATGCCAATCCTGAAACCATTTTCCCTGGTCAGCCTCTTAGAACAGTTACCCCACTTTTTTTTTTTAATTATTTCTTTTCTTTTTTGAGATTATAATTACAATATTTTCTTTCCCCTTCCCTTTCCTCCCGCCAAATCCTTGCATATACTCCTTCTTGGTCGCTTTCAAATTCATGTCTTTTTTGATTAATTGTTATAAATATATATGTACATACATATATATAGGACATAAATACAACTTGGTTGGTCTGTACAGTGTTATATGTATGGATGTTTTCAGGGCTGACCATTTGGAGTTGAATGAAAACCAGTTGGTGTCTCTTCTCCAGGGAAGTTTATTCCTCCTACCCTACTCTAGGCATTAGTTGCTTGTAGTTCTTTGTGTAGGGTTGAGGCCTTTTCCCCCTCTACTTTAGCACATCTATTGCTGTTGTCCGTATTCAGCTCATGTTCAGGCAGTCATGTTAGTGAGATTTTATGGGTGTAGTTCCTGACATTCCTAGAAGACACAGTCTCACATCAAATGCCCATCCTCTGGCACTCAGAATCTTTCTGCCACCTCACTTGCCATGTTCCCTGAGACTTAAGAGCAGGGGTTGTTTTGTAGATGCATCCAGTCTCTTTCTGTTTCAAAGAGAATTTCAATGAGGGTGAGAACCACACTTATCTGTGGGTAACTTCAGCATAGTAGTGGTTGTAGGTTCTCCTCCCAAGATCCATGACTTCACTAGCCCTGAGTAATTAACTAGGTTTCCAATACCAAGCATAAGCTTCCTTTTGTTGAGTGGGTCTTAAATCTAATACAAAAGCTGTTGGTTACTGCCATGGTATGTGTACCACTGCTCTTCCCCTGGGGTTATCATGCCTTGCTGGTCATTGTGGTTCGCAAGCATCAAAGTTGGGTAGGACTGTTGGTTGCTCCCCTCCTTTGGAAGTTTGCACAGATCTTTCTGGTATCATCAAAGCTGGTCCTCAGGGAAGACACTTTCTATTGGCCTTACTTTTATCTGGCTCGTTATGGCAGAACACACTACCTATCTGAATGTCATACACAAGGAAGATGTTGGTAAGCGGTCTTGAAAAGAATGAGTACTGGTGAGTAAGAACTGGAATAAAGGCAGCTAAGAACATCTTTGACCTTGTAACATCTGTGACAGGATGGCTGCAAGGAACAACGGCATGACAAACAAGGCTGTGATTTACTGATCACTGACCTGGCCTGGGTGAACTTGGCTATGGACATCTGTAAGTTCATTAGAATGCCTGCTGTTTAAGGTATCTCTCAAAAAATGACATTAGTACATGGTATTGAAATAAAAAAAATGTGAACATGGGGGCTGGAGAGATGGTTCAACAGTTAAGACCACTGGCTGCTCTTCCAGAGGTCCGGGGTTCAAGTCCCAGCACCCACATATCAGCTCACAAACTGTCTGTAACTCCAGTTCCAGGAGACCTGATACTTGCGCATAGACACACATGCAGGGAAAATGCAAGTGCACATAAAATAAAAATAAGTAAGTTTAAAAATATTAACACGAAGAGACAGGAGGATGAGGCAAATGGGTAATAGTGAAGTGAATATCACTGAAAAATAATGACAAACCCCTTTTTTTCTTGTTAGATAAATGCCAACCATTTAGAAACATGATAGAAAAAGCTGCTCCCAAATGGCTGTATACACATCACCCTGGGCTCAGCAGACAGGGCAGAAGGATGAGACAGGCACACAAGCATGGCTCAAAGAAACTACTGAACCTTCCTGGGTACCAAAGATGTGGCCAATGGGAGCAGGTGACCTGTCCAAGTGGTTCAAAGTAGAACAGGTGGCAATATAAAAAGCAAGAAGAGATAAGCTACAACCAGAAGCAGGCACGAACTCACTGCATCCTGCCCATGTATACATGTGCATTTACCAATGAATTCAGGAATCTTCAGATGGTCCACAGCAGTTATTGAGGGGTAGGGAGAGAAAGGTGAAGGGAAGATTTAACATTTTATTGTCATACTTCTACATTGGCTGGATTCTGAGCACAGGTATTCTGGTGATGTTTTTAACTGCACATAATAGTAAAATATCTATGCAATGTCTGGCATCCTGCCTGACAGAGTGGACCTTCAGTGAGTGAGGCTCTTCCTAGTCTCCTCAGAACCACAGAAGCAGCAAAAAACACGTCTCAGGCCTTGAGTAATTTACAACATAGTAGGATTAGGGGCTCGTCAGCTCAGGAAATATGAAAGGAAATATGTGCCCTTGGTGTCCACCCACATCGAAGTGTGTGGAAATGGGCTGGGGTGATGGCTCAGTGGTTAAGGTTCATTTTCTGAAAGCATGAAGATGTGAGTTTACATACTAAGCACCCACTGAACAAGCAGGTATGGCTGCGCTTGTCTGTAACCTCAGTTGGGGATGCTAAGGGAGAACGTCCTGAGGTTACTGGCCAAACATCTGGGCTAAAACAGGCATCACTTGGTTCAGAAGAGACCTTGTCTCAAGGACGTAAGAGAGAGCGTGATAGAGGAACATACAGTGGCCTTCGCTGGCCTCCCCATGCACATGCATAGGTATGTGCACCCACATGCACACACTTACATGCATTGCATATGGGCATAACACACCATACACACTGTAGGAAAATGCATCTCTTGTGAATATATAAATGTATAGAGGCTTCCTGTCATTATTCCCTAGAGAATTTAGTATAATAATCACTCATACAGTGTTTACACTGTATTCAGAATTCTAAGTAATGCAGAGGTTAATTAAAGTACACAGGATATGCATTAAGGATATACAAATACATTTTGTGTCATTTTATATAAAGGATGTGTGTATCCATGGTGTCTAAGTGGGGCTCTGGAACCAGTCCACAAGGATGTCAAGCCACCACACACACACACACACACACACACACACACACACACTGACCAAACACTAGTGTCCAATAGCCACAGAAATTACTCAAATCTCAGAATTCTGAAGCTTTAGAAGCCTTAAGACACCAACACATATATTACCTAGAAAGCTAAAGGAGTAAGCTAGGATGCATGCTTTCCAACTGTCTGAATCCATGCTTGCCCCAGCATCATGACTTCTGTGCAGCACTGTCCCTACTAATGTCCAAGCTCCAATACCAATGACACTAAGAAATGCCTCTGAGGCCCCAATGGCAGAAAGGGATGCCGTCATGCCCCAGATCATAGAAAGATCAGCAAATACATATTCACTCATAGATCCTTCTGTTCTACATGGGCAAATAGCAAGTTCTGCACTCCTAAGGACAACACAGTAACGCTGTGTGAAGGCGCTGAGATCACACTATTGGATTAAGAAGAATTTTCTTGTTATTCAAAGACAAGAAGGAAATGGGTAGCTGCATGCTTGAGAAACCAGAGCTCCTCAGTAGAGAAGGCTTTCAAAGAGTGCATGGCTAAGACAAATGTGCCTGGACGAAAGCCCCGCATTCCCTTTTGGAAACCTGCTTCCTTCATCCTGCAAGTTCAAGCAGCAAAGAAGGCAGGAGCCAACCAGTTATATGGCTCATCTGAAGAGAAGAGGAAGGAAGAAACCTCAAGGAAGTCTGGGGACCAAACAAAGGAAAAGACAGCCGTGGGCAAGGAGTCTTAAAGGAACTTCAGTGTATAAAGCCACACAGAATGGAACTTTAAAAGGACTTCAGAGTATACAGCAAAAACTTCAAGAAACCACCTTGCTGTGAGCATAGATCATTTCCCAGCAATATGCAGAACTGCCCTAAGTTGTACAGGCTTTTGATAGTGGGGAAAGACTCACAGAGAGGGAAGAGAGCTGAGAACCACAGCTCTATGGAGTGGAGGGAGGGGGACTTTCAGTTTAAGATTTCAACATATGATTCTCAAGACAAAACATCAGGCAACACGTTCTCCTTCAGCCTGCAGGCTCTGAGCACAGGAATAGCCCACGTTTACCGCTCACAGAGTCAACTACCACCTCTCAATGACTAACTTTACTGACAGATGTCTCTCCCCAGGGAGCTGAAGCTGCAATCAAAAATTCCAAGTGTTTTTACTACAGCACAAGGGGAAAGTTAGAGGGAAGAGGTCTGCACCAAGGGCATGTCTAGGTAAGGGTGTATTTTTACATCTTTGAACCTGGGTGAATCCAGATGCATAAAGGCAAATAAAATGAAGTAGAATGTAATCCAGCAAAGATCTTTAGGGTAGGCAGAAACAATGCTCATGAGGAAGAGCAAGAAGGCTGGCACCCAACTACAAAGGTAATTGGTAGTAACCAGAGAGAAGACGGATTATTACCATACATGGGACAGGTCTACACAACAAACAACTATTGACTCTAAAATGTCAGCGGCTCTAGGCTAAGAAACTCTAGACTAGAAACCTCATTCCTGGAAGCAGCCATGGGAACCCTCACAGTCTTAATTCAGAGAAGCATTTGCTAGCCTTCTTGAACAAACAGCTACAGCAACTCAAGAGTCTTCTCATTCTGGTGAGCAATACTAAACACCTAGCAAATGTTGCAATTTCAAAGTAGATGGCCACTCTCCCAGCAAAAAGAATAGAGAATTCACCTTAGCAGCCAAGAGAGTAGATTATTCACAGCCATTCCAATGCAAGAAAGGTGCAGCCTTTAAAACACAATGTTAGTCACTGGGTAGGAGACAGCTCAAAGAAAGAAAGGGAGGGAGGGAAGGAAGGAGGGAGGGAGAGAAAAAGAAGGAAAGAAACTCAACAGCCATAAGCAGATTTGTCGCTAAAAGTATCCCATAATTAATACAACTCCAACTCTCTAAGATGTGTACATAATACATCTTCTCATTTACATTTATACAAAATGATAAACAGATAAGAAAAGGAAGAAATATAGAGCCCGGGTATTGAGCACACGCCCTAAGGTTGGTACTACTCAGATCAGCAATAGTACCTGGCCTAGAGCATCTTCTTATCAAGATTCTCACCTCCGTGCACGGGAGAGGTGAGGTTACTGTAACAACCCTACATCTCCACATAAAGACTGAGATTTATTGGAACTATTCTCCATGAACATTTGTGAGCTCTTCAGAGACCACTGAGTTCAGGGTGCTATCCATAAAATGAGCAGATCTGAAGAAGGGAAGGACGGTCACAGGCACACTCTGTGGTGGTTGTTTTAAAACCACAAAAGTCCCTGGCAGAGCAGACACAGTAGCAATTTCCATCAAGCTGGTATTAGCAAGAGAAGCCAGGAAAGGGTTCTGAGAAAAGCTTGGGTTAGAATCTAGGTCCCATCTACACCACAGTGCCCTGGAGAGTCATCAGTCCCTTGGGAGCCATGGAATGGCATGCTCCTTGCTCCTTGCTACCTGAGCTCTGGAAAAAGTGGAGGTCAGTTGTTTTCAGTGGCAAGATGAACATCTCAATAGTGGACTTGGGCCACACATCCTGGAGTCCCCTAACCTCCCTATGCAAAAGGACAAGGCTTTTTTTTTAATACAGTATCACCAAATCACATAAACTTCCCAACCCAGAAGTTCTCAACTGTTTCAGAACTGTTGGCCTTAAAACAAATATCACTTAGGCATGGGGCACTCCCCGAGCATGAATGAAGCACTCCTTTTATTCCCAGCACCACATGAATAGGGTGGGGTGGTCCTGTAATCTCAGTACTTGAGACTGGAGTTTCAAGCGGATAACCACATCTACAAATCTAGCTCAAGTAGCTATAGGTCTTGGAGATGGCATCAAAGTTGGCCTTGGCAAACCCCCGCCCTCTAGAAAGAGACTGTGTTCACCAAGTCTCCTCATCAGGAATTCACTGATCATCTTGTGAAAACCCACACCAGAGTCTCTGTTCAGAGGACCCAGGCTCCAACTGTGGCTACCTCATAAGGGTTTTTATATAAACAAAAACAAATGAATTAAGTCTGTTTAAGCCGGGCAGTGGTGGTGCACACCTTTAATCCCAGCACTTGGGAGGCAGAGGCAGAGGCAGGTGGATTTCTG
>NW_022196897.1:87576897-87584397 GCF_008632895.1 Mastomys coucha
AAAAAAAAAAAAAAATCTAGCTCAAGGCTGATAGTTAGAGGCCAGCCTGGGTTACACAAACTCTTCATCAATAAACCAAAACAGAAACAGTGGTGGCAACACAAACCCACTACCAACTTACCCTGCATCCAGGAACTGACCAACTTGCCACCTACCATTCAAATCCCCATCCACTTCCTCCCCCACAGAAGTTAAAAGCATGATCTAGCGGGCTATTAGGAAAAACAAAAACAAAAACCTCCTCACACTCCAGGAGGAGCCCCAAAGACAATCCTTTGAAGATGAAGAGGAACAAGGCGTGTTATTTGGACTTCCGAGCAGTCTCCTCTACCCTGTTGGGCGGGGCTAGGCTAGGCTGCATGCAGCTAATTAAAATAAATAAATAAACAGGCACACTGCTTGGAGTAGGAGGGAGGCAGGCCTCTTCCCTGAGGAGGTGAGGAGTCTTAGCTAGCAGGGAAGGAGAGGAGGACCAACCTACCACTCATCCTCACACCTCCTATAGAAACATCTCAAGGCTCACACACTTAAACCCACCACATGCAGAATCCAGGTGCCAGAAAATGGGACATCAGACAAAGTGATGTAAGACCTAAGTGTAAGGGGAGCTGCCAGCAGGATACATGAGAAAATAGTAAGAGCCACAATCAGTGTTTCACCTCCTTAAGACAAACAGTAAGACAAAAGGAGAGAAGCCATCCCTGAGAGTGCTCAGAAAGTTCCTGAACAACAAAGGCCTTTGCATTGTTCTTGGAACCCCAGTGGCCTTCTAGTCTCTGGTCTTAATACTCAACTCAGACCCAGGTTTCCTCTACAGGAAGCCTTCCAAAGTCCTGCCTTCTAGAACCTCTCTGGTATTAGCAACTTTTCAGGAGAGGATTGAGGAATAGGAAGTGAGAGCTGGTCCAACAACCAACCCTGTTTCCTACAACACTTGGTTCAAGACAAAAGTTCACACTTGGTGTAACAAGAAAAGGCATCAAGCCACCTAAAAAGGTCCTAACGCAAGTTCAGTAATCCACAGCTAACTTCAGCCAAGGAACACTGGCAGTCCGTCCCTCCTCTACCTCAACTATGGCCCTCCGTGACTATTGCACTTCCTTGCGCTCTATAGTATACGTTCACGGGCATATTAAATAACCATTGCTGACAGGGAGAAATACATATAACTTTTGGTGAACTCAACTCATGCGACCCACTACAAGATGTGATAATTAGTGTCCACTGATCATAAGCAGAGAACACACAGGAGAGCAGGCTGGGGTGTTACCAGGGGACATGCCATTGCTATGTGAATTAAATGTGTGAATCCGGGCAGATCTTCATGTCTGAGATGCCCTGGAACTGAGCCTGCTCTAACAGCCTCCAAATAACTTGCACCTGCTTATAGCTGCCTAATTCACTTTCACCTCCCTCTTCTCCACCCCCAACCCCCATAACTCCAGACAAACAGAACACAAGACCTCAGACTTGGTTAAAAAAAAAAAAAAAAATAACCTACAGCAGCCACAGGCGTCTAACCCCTCACTGGAAACTGAGCAAACCCACAAACATTTAAACGGAGTCTCAGAGGAGTGGGGATGATGGAGGAGGGGGAGGTCCCGCTGGCCAGCCGTTTGAGAGTAAGCACAGGACAGGGAACTTCTAGTAAGGGAGGGTGGCAGATCCTCTACAAGGGGTAGCTCAGAAAGGTTTTGACTTCCCCACAACAAACACAACGCAGCAGCCAAGTTTTCTGGAAGTATTTGGGGGAAATCCGACATAAATTAGACGTGTGAATGATACAGGCAGAGAGCAAGAAACCTTCAGTAAAGAAAGTTCGGTGAGCATCAGCTGCCCAGAAATAAGTATCAGGGGCCAAGGGCAGGCAGAGCTGAGGAGGGGCTGCTGACAGCTGTGGCCGGCGGGCAGAGGCAGAGGGGAAGGGCTCCAAGCTGGAATTCGGAGCGTGCCCACATCAGCAGAAAAGTTCCTGGGAACAGCACTCTGCCTGGGAGGCACCCTGCGGGTCTCAGGATGCACGCGCTCTGAGATGCAGGGACGAACGGCCGTTAGAGGAAGCCCGGGTCCTCTTTTCCCGGCTCCCCAAAGGTTAAGGCATCTTCGACAGACGACAGAAGTAAAAGATCTGCTCCCAGGATGAGCGAATGATTTCCATGTCCAGTCCCTACTGCATCTCGCTATTCCCAAACCAGACACGGTCCCGGGAAGAAAAGAAAGAAAGCTGGGATGCAGATGCGGAGACAGCGTAGGTGGGAAACTGAGGCAGGAAAGTGCATGTTAAAGGCTGAGGGAGTCCGGGAAGACCCGAAATGAAAAGTAGAGTCCTCTCCTTCCCCCTCCTCGGTTCCCAGCACACAGAGCCACATTCGAGCTACGCCCAATCCGAACGGCCGCCCGGCTCTAGGGAACCGGCGCTGCACAAAGCTCCGCCCGCCAACAAACGACAACAGCACCCGGTGCGCCGGCCCACACAATAGCGCGGCGCGCGCCCCGCCGCGGCCCCTCGCGGGGTCCCGGCCAGCCCGGCGCCGGGGTCCGCCCTTCGCGCACACCCACGCCCGCAGCCCAGGCCCGCGCGCGGAGCAGGGACGATCGAGGCAGCCCCCGCGCCCCGCGCTCGGTGAAGCGCGTCACGCGCCCCCCACTCACCCGTGGTGCTGCTCAGCAGCAGGCACAGCGGCCCCAGCAGCCACATGGCGCGGCCGCCGCTCCGCTGCCCAGCGACGTTGCTGCCCCGCGGCCTCGGTCAGACCCCGCCTCTCGGCGCCGGCCACGCCCTCTCGCCGGCCCAGCCACACCCCCGCCCTCCCAGGCCAGAGAGCTCAGCCAAGTTCTGCACACTCACAGCTGAATGTGGCCGACCGAGTTCTGCTCCAGGGTCCGGGTTACAAAGGTCCGGCGGATCCAGTTCTTGCTACCTCAGGGGTCAGTTTGGGAGGAACTAACTGCCCCAGCTCTACTCTCGGCCAGTTTCCCTTTCTTCCTGCATCCTGCGGGGATGCGAGAGTCACCATCTCCCCAGAGCCCAGATGGAATCTTAAGACTTGCATTCAAGGAGAGAAAGAAGTTCAATTCGGAAGAACCGGTTCTTAGGAGAAAACTTTTATTTTTTTTAATTGTTGATGGTGAAATACGACCATTGCTTCTCAAACTCCAAGATGCTCCAAGAAACTCAGGCAGGCTTGGCGACCACTTTAAAAAGCTCACTCCAAGTCAACAGGTCTGCATTTTTAACAAATTGGGGAGTGATTCTCAGGATGGTGTTTCCTGGAGGAGCAGAGAAAAAATTTCATCCTGAGATCTAAGAACAACTGAGGAGACCATGAACTGCAAGAGAGTTTTAAACCCCCTAAAACTTTATGCAATTTCCATTGTTTGGGCATTGTACACATTGTTTTGTTTTGTTTTGTTTTTTTAAAGAAAACCTATTATCATGGAGCTGAAGAAATGACTTAGCAGTTAAGAGCAATTGACCTTCCCCAGTTAGACCTTCAAATGAGTCCCCGGCCCCAGTAGAAGCCATGATTGCCTCACCAGAGAACTTAAGTCCATGTGCTCCTCTAAAGCTGAGTCTAGGTTACTAACCAGAGGACTGTGTACATTCACTGAGTTATTGCTTTCACCCCAAGTCTTTTGTTACAATGCGATAAGTAATCCGTGGGCTTATTACAAACACTGACCAGAACAGCCAAGTCTCACTTAGTCTCCTCCAGAAAGCAGCAAGAAGATATCACTAGGTGGTGTCTGCTTCAGGCATGGCCCACTCATGGTCACATTTAACCTTTATAACAACCTCTGAAGATAGACTGTGATGCCTCTGTGACACAAATGAACACTCCGAGGCAAAAAAAAAAAACAAAAAAAAACAGTTCTCAACAGCCATACATCAAGTTGCTTACCATAGTAAACAAGCCCAATTCATAAGACCATAAGACACAGAACTTACCTGCAGCTTCAAAGATGATGTGGCCACTGGATTTGAACTATGACTATGGAAATGCTCAAGAAACAAAAGTTAATTTCAGTGTTCAATGCAATTCTACTCCCAGGAAAAGATATTGTGGGTTGCAGCTCCCACTCCCCAAAACTGCTGAGCCTGAGAGTTTGCTTTCCCTGCTGGAAATTAAATCATTCTTTAGCTGCTGTGTGTGCAACGTGTTTGTGTGCGTGCGTGTGCGCATGTATGGTGCATGTGTGCAAGTATGTGTGTTGCGTGTGTACAAGAGTGTGTGGGTGTGGTATGAATGTGTAAGAATGTGTGTGAGTGTGTATGAGAGTGTAAGCATGTGTGTGTGAGAGAGTACGTATGTGAGAGAGTGTGTGTATGTGTGAGAGTGTGTATGTATGTATGTGTGTATGCACGTGTGTGAGAGAGTGTGTGTGTGCACGTGCACGCGTGCACGTGCAGCTCATATGTTTAAATTGTGAGGTTAACACTGCTAGGAAATGACTTCTTGTAATTCACATTCAATATAGTCATAAGATTTCAGAAGAGAAATTGGCTTACATCTGCTAACAAATATTTTGCACTATCCAAAATAATAGAAATTTTACCCTTCACTTTTTAAAAAATTATTTATTTATTTTATATTTATATATAGCTGTCTTCAGACACACCAGAAGTGGGCATCGAATCCTGTTACAGATGATTGGGAGCTACATGTGATTGCTAGGAATTGATCTCAGGACCTCTGAAAGAGGAGTCAGTGCTCCTATCTGATGAGCTATCTCTCCACCCCAGCCCCTTACTCTTCACTTTGTACAACTAGAAATTTGTTATTTATTTTATATTGCTCCTTGTATCAAGTTGTCCAGACCCTTAAAAATGTAATTTCTCACGCCTGTGGCCAGTCCTGAAACCAAAGAACAAGTATGGGAGTAGGAGGAGTAACCTGCAGTTTATCAAGAGAACCCCTTGTACAGTTTTGTCACAGATATATTCCTTCTTCTTTCTTTCACTATGAGTATAGAAATTCATTATGAGTATCATGTATAGTTAGGGTTTCTATTGCTGGGATAAAACTCATGAGAAAAGGCAACGTAGAGAGGAAAAGATTTACTTCAGGTTATACATCCTGATCACAGTTCATCATGAAGGGGCAGGAGCTGAAGCAGAGGCCATGGAGAGTCTCTGCTCATGCTCGCCTCCTCCTCCTGGCTTGCTCAATGCTTCTTTTACAGCTCAGGACCACCTGCCTGGAAGTGGCAAACTCTACATCCACACCTCCCCCCATTGACCACCCACCTCAAGTAATCAAAAGCAAAATGGCACTACAGACTGGTCTAGAGCAATTTGAGGGAGGCGTTTTCTCAACAGAGAGTCCCTCTTCCAAATGACTCTTGCTTGTGTCTAGTTGACATAAAACTAACCAATAGTGTATATGCCACCCATCAGCAATGGACAAGAAGAGAGAGTGTTGTCTTTGAACTTCACAGACCTCCAGTGCTGAATATGGTACCCTTAAGCTAAGCTTCATGTGATTGCAATAAGCACTTGAAATGTGGTTATTCTGAATGTCGGGTGCTTTAAACATAATATGCAAACTAGATTTTAAAGATTGAGTACCAAAAAGAACATGAAAAGGCAAAAAATTTACTTTGATCACGCGGTAAAATTTAATATTAAAACATACAGGCCTTTCATCACTTTATTTAAATGTAGCTAAGTTGACAAGATGGCTCAGCTGATAAAGGCACTGGCTGCCAAGCATAAAGACCTAAGTTCAATCCCCAAGCCCCTCATGGTAAAAGGAGAGAATTAGCTCCTGTAGGTTGTTCTCTGATCTCCATATATGAATGGGGGGAGAGAGGTGCGCTCTGTGTGTGTGTGTGTGTGTGTGTGTGTGTGTGTGTGTGTGTGTGTGTGTACGTATATAATTTTTTAAAAATGTAGCTACTAGAAAATTTTAAATCTCACTCTGTGGCTTAAATACAAGCCTTACAATGCCTTTCTCTGGAACAGTGCTGATGGAATGCTTTTATTTCCTGTGTCAGCACATGACCCCTTAGGGTTCCTTGTTTTGCAGCTCCTCTTGCTTTGGGTCCTCTTGAAGGTCACTGAATTAAAGGACTTGGCCCTCCTGGTTTCTCCATCTCACTAATTCTGCCTCCAAGACCTCTTGACCTTCTGTTACAGACATCAAAGTCCACTGACATGAAAGTGATTTTAATGTCATAATTTCTGTATTACAAACACCCCCACAGAGTCATGAAGCAGAGGAGGGGTAAAATAAATTGAGAAGAAAGAAATCATCTTTTTCGACCACAAGAACATTTTGTACTTGAATTAAAAAAGAAAAAAAAACCAACAACACAAGATTGAATGCCCTCTACATTTTCAGTGGGGATGTTTATGGATTAATTAGCTAACAAACCAGAAGTCACAAGAGAACCCCAGTTAGTGACAAATGGCAGGGAATGTGTCCTGTATGTGCAGTACTGCTTCCCTTCGGCAGGTAACAAACTCATTCACAAACCAACAGACATACAGTCAACCTTAAAAAGAAGCCACATGAACACATTGTGGAAGGTAAATAGATTTATATTTTTAATCTGACATTATTGGAGCATTTCTCCAGAACTATGAAAACCCTGCTTTAATAATTTAAATTGTTTTTCTCAGTATTGTTCAGTGTACTTCTTTTAAACACCTCTTCGTTTTGAGCTAAATTCTTTAGGCTTGATTGATTTCTGTGTTTAAAAGCTTAATTTCAGGTGCTGTTTGACCACTTAATCTGGGATTGACACTGCGTGGGGGTAGTTCAATTATGGAGGAGGAAGGGGACATTTTGTTGTTGTTGTTTTTAGGGGGCTTGGGTTTTTATTTTATTTCATTTTATTTTGCCATGCTTTTAGCAAATTGCCATGCCCAGTATGAAAGAAAATGTTCAAAGAGGACAAGGAAGGGAAATTGTTTTACAATGTTCAGGACTCTTCAAAGCTATAGGGTAAAAACACAGTAGAACTAAATAACATCATTTGCTTTGTTAAGCCTTCACAGAGATTCCTTAAAAGTAGCTAGAATTGGTGCCAAGGAGATAGCTCAGTGGGTAAGAGTGCTTGAACCAGGCACTTAGTTAGTCATGAAAGTCTGAAATCTGTAATGGAGTCAAGGCAGGTGGATCTCCAGAACACACTGGCCAAAAGAGACTGCTGTATAATAACTGTTTCCTCGGAGATTCCATCCTACGGGGAAGCTCTTTACACAAGAAAGTAAAGAACTCAAAATAACTTCAGGAAGTCCCTGAAACTGGCCAGATTTACTAGGCTCCACCCCATAAGAATAGTATTAATGGCTGAGAATACCCCTCAGACACAAGAAAGCTGAGCTGCAAAGAAGACCATAACTGGGCCTGGGAGAAGCAGAAACCAGTCCAGCCGCCCAGGAGAGGTTTAGACCAATGAAGGCACCTGGAAAAGACATTCTTCAACCTGTTGAGCTGCCTGCAGGCTGTACAGTGAGCTCCAGGTTCCCAGTTTGGGGATCTGTCACCCATT
>NW_022196897.1:87586897-87589271 GCF_008632895.1 Mastomys coucha
ACTGGTTGATGCTGATTGTTCGGCAAATCTCATGTGCCCATTCAGTTCTTCAAGCGCTTGTTATGTTCGGAGCAGATAAGCCATGTGGTCTTTAGTATGCAAAGTGTCTTCTCAATCTTTAGACTCATGCTTTGGTTTAAATATAATTTACCCCTCCAGAGTTCCTGTTACTAGAGTTTAATCCCAACCAAGAGTATTATTAAGCACATAGAAATTTCATCTGACTGTGGTATCTGGTGTTTGTGCATGTGTATGTGTGGTATATGTGTATATTTGTGTTTGCATAGGTTTGAGTTTGTAGTAAAACAGGAGTTTAGTGTCCATTTAAGAACATAGGGAAACAGTGGTTGGCTTCAGAGTGTTTTGTTTTGCTTTGCTCTCTGCATTTTTTTTTAATGAGATACGGTCCTCCTCTGCTCCCCAGAGCCCAGAGTTCACCAATTTGGCTATTCTGGTTAGTCACTGAGCTCTAGAGATCCAGTTGTCTCTGCTTCTCCAGCCCCGAGCTTCCAGAAAAACACCACTGCATTTGGATTTTTACTTGCATTCTGGAAATCCACACTTGGGTTCTTATGATTGTATGGCAAGAGCTTTATGGGATTAGCTATCTCCCCATACTCCTGAATGTGGCATTTTAAGGCAGGGCCTTTGGGATGTGATTACAGTTAGAGAAGCTTATCAGGGTAGAGCTCTGTGGTTGGTTGTGGTGGCTTTCTCAGAAGAGAATGGGAAGGCAGAGACACATCCTTCCTGCCTCCTGCCATTGAGACTGCTGATTAGAAAGCCATCACCTCCTACAGCCTCAGCATTGTGCCTCCAGACAAGTGAGTGAAAATAGACTTCTTGTAAAGTCATTCAGCCTCAACTATTTAGTTGTACTTATGCAGAGTGAACTAATATGACTGGCAGCCATAAGCCTTGTTAAGGCAGAGGTTAAGCACTCTGGTAGAATGGTTTTAGTAATAAATAATAAGTCTTTAGTAATAAGTCTGTGCCTTTTCTAGCTGCTGCAGCCACCAGGGTCTCTGGAAGAAAGGAAGGGGCCTGGGGGGAAATAAGGGAATCAGACAGCGAGAGGAAAAAATGGGACGGAGTCATGGTTCTGATCAGAATCCAATGTGTATTATCCATCTGCAAAACAAGCAGGCAGGGAAAACCCCTCCCTCAGTCCACCAGGATCCCGTGGCCAAATTAGCTTCTTGTTGTTCGGTCCTGGAGGCAGGTGGAGCAGCTCAGCAGGGCGAAGCTCCTAGCAGGACCTTTGAGGCGGAGAAGTGGCAGAAACAAAAGAGCTCTCCTCTCTTTAGAAAACCTCACCCTAGGTGGTGTTGCTGTTTTGTGGCAAGGACAAGGTCTGAATCAGCCTGGGGGAGGTCATAGTTCCTCCCTTTTTATTTATTTTTTAAAAATAAATTTTAAAAATAAATAAATAAAAATAAATTAGCTGGACTGGGGCATAAGATATATTTATGCACTATAGTCCTGCCTGGGAATTATGGTGACTGGTGGCCCCTTATGACTTAGGTGTAGATCTACTGGTCTTTCCCTTACCCGTCTTGGATATCATACGCAGCTAGTTTGTGTTTATTTGCACAAATGAGGCCTTTTAGTGTTTATTATTAATAAACACGGCCTCTTGGTACATGACTCTGTCTTAGGTTGGTGAGAGCCATAGATCCAGTAATATGTCTTTGGCTGCAGGCCCTAATAGCACACCTTTTTCCCATACAAACCAAAGCCACGATATGCATTTAACGCGTTTTCTTCATCACGATGAATAATTACCACATGAATACCTCTCTGAAGTCCAGCTTGGAGTAGAGCCTGTATGTCTGTAACAAACCTGCTTGAGATAAAACCTCAAAAGTTTAAAAGCAACAAGCTTAATCATTATCTTTGAGGATTTCCCAGGCACTGAATTCAGTTGCAAATTAGCAACGCTCATACTCAGGGTCTGGCCTCCAGGTGTAGGCACTCAATTCAGTTGCAATCCACTCTTATATTTATTATTGATCTCCTACATTCAGGGCATTACACTGGGTGCTCAACAAAGTGCAGAAGATATATCACATCCAGAACCTGCTCCTTCCCAATCTAAAAATGGAATGGAGATCAAGTGCAAGGCATAAGAAGGGATGGATGGGAGGAGATGTATAAAAATCATGAGTTTCTGACTCTAGGACAGGCTAATTTATATGGGATTTGGTAAATGTGTAAGTCAACATTTTGCTGCATATGTATCTTTAAACTCAAATTAAAAAAATGTTGAGTTTTGGTTCAAACACAAGGAATGAAGTTCTCCTGTAAATAACAATAATTACAAATATCAACTGAGTGCGTTCTCTTTCTTTTCTTTTTTTTGGGGTGTGTGTGT
>NW_022196897.1:87589589-87600345 GCF_008632895.1 Mastomys coucha
TTTTTTTTTTTTTATTTTATTTCATTTTTTTAAACGTGTATGAGTACACTGTAGCTGTACAGATGTGAGCCACATCATGTGTGTGGCTGCTGTTGATCTCAGGACCTCTGCCAGCCCCACTCGCTCCTGCATAATTTTCTGCAGCCGTCTTCAGACGCACCAGAAGAGGGCGTCCGATCTCATTATGGGTGGTTGTGAGCCACCTTGTGGTTGCTGGGATCTGAACCTTTGGAAGAGCAGTCAGTGCTCTTACCCGCTGAGCCATCTCGCCAGCCCCACTGAGCACTTTCTTATATGGGGTCTGCTGACAGAAATTGAGGCAATGTCTTGGCTGTAGGTTGTTCTACGGGAACAGAAGTAAGCAAGTGCAGACAATAATAAAAGCCAAGGAAAGATACTTGGCTCGGAGCTGGTTAATACCGTGGCCAGCTGAGACTTCATGCTAATGTCATCTGTGGAGCTGTGGAAGCCACATCTAAAATCAACCTTCTGGGTGCAGAGCAGGCACACTTTCTATGAAATCCAGTCCTTGTTGACTGAATTATAAATCTCTACCCTTCTCTTTTCTCATATTATGTAAGGCCCTCAGGCAGCAAAACTAGAAGACAGAATGGGTGCTGAAGACAGGAGCCAGCAGCAGTGAGGTCAATCTGTGCACAGTGCCCACTGCTCATGATCACACAGGCCTGTCAACCAGCATACAAGCGAGTAGGTGTCTCACTTCCCACAGGTTGGCCCCAGAGATTCCTCATTTTCACCAGAGGAATGAGATGTGGAGAGATTAAATGGTCTATTATAGGCCATAGAAGCAGGATAGGGCTGAAGGGCCTGCCAATCAATGTTGTTTAAATACTGAAGCCAGCCTGTCAATATGTTCAAATATCGACCATGCTGAGACTTTAAAAAGAGCCATTGTTTGTGGTTCAAAGGTTACTAAGCAAGTTTATCTAGACCCTGTTTGGGAAAAACAGAGACAGTCAATCTGCCCATACATTAAAAAAAAAAAAAAAAGATACACACACACCAGCAGGGTGGTTGTGATGCACACTTTTAATCCCACCACTTGAGAGGCAGAGGCAAGTGGATCTTTACAAAATCAAGGCCAGCCTGGTCTACAGAGTAAATTTGATGACAGCTAGGGCTACATGGAGAAACTTGGTCTGGAAAACCAAAAAAAAAAAAAAAATTGAGATAGAATTACAGACAATTATCTCCTCCCAAACACTCAAATATCCATGTGTGTGTGTGTGTGTGTGTGTGTGTGTGTGTGTGCGCGTGCGCGCGTGCGAACTTTATTTACAAACCACATGGCTTCCCATCCCATGATTCCATTGAAAATCCAAGGTTCTAAGGCCACTAATGCTCCATCATGCTGCAAATCCAGTAAAGCTGAGGATGAAGTATTTAGAGCAGTTTATACACTACCGTTCTCCTTGGCTTATATTTTTAAGAAATTTTGAGAACACTGCTTTCTCTGAAGCAAACAGAACACCTTGGATAATATCAAAGGCACCTGTCACTTAGAGAGTGATGAGTGGAGCTGACACTGCACTGTTCAGCAGGCCTGAGCATCCGAGTGAGAAATAGACAAAATTCCAGATGGATTTGTTGAAAAGTCATCACACTCCTGGGAAAGAGGAGAGATGCTATTGTTGCTGGTAGTGATACGTCAGCCATCTGCAGAGCCAAGCAAACTCAGAGATCAGAGATGTCCTTCTCTTGTCTGTGTCCTAAATGCTTGGTCTCCAAGGACACTTGGAGGGAAGCTTGCTACAGAAGGTATTAAAGCTTCTAAAATACACATTTTCTCTTGTGAGAGAGTTTCCGTCTCCATCTGATCAGGGCCAATCCTGTTGCTCACAATCAATTTGATTTCACCCGAAGCTTCTGTAAGTGGATTTGGAGTTCATGAGTCATGCTTGGGCCTCAGAGGGCTGCTCTCAATCTGTTGCCAGACCTTTCTGGACAACTTCTCACAAGCCTGATCTCATCTCTGCTCCACTTTAAATGAGACAACGGTGGGCTCTCTCACACGTTTCCGGCGAAGGCTGTGCCTCCTCTTGGTAGATCACAATTAGGAGCTTGCTATTGTAGTGGAAGGAAATGCAGTAAAGCCATCAGACAATCCTGAAAGGGCTAAAACACCCAAACAGGAAGAGCTGTGTGAGGCTGGGGCTGTGGAAGATGCGATTGTTTCCAATTTTGCAGTCCGGTTGAAGATGGTGTACCTTAAAGGCAGTCCCAAGGGAAATAGTATTTACTAAAACTCAAACAGGAGAAAATTTGCAAGGACTTATTGAGTGGAGTCTCAGAAACTAAGAACCCAATTTCTGAACACAAACATACATACACACATACATACCCCTAACATGTCTCAAAGATACTTTCCCTCCCCCTGTCTTATTACACAGCCCTATCAGGTACAGGGCACACCCATTTGTGACCATTCACTAAGCAAATATCCACTTCTCATCACACAATGTAGGAGGAGACTCCTCAGGTAATATTGAACTGTGTCCTGTGACTTGTTTGAGCCAGTGGATTATTAACATATGTGAAAGTGCACAGGCAGTAAAGTTGCTTGTGGCTTTGACCTGACCCCACAGCATAGAGTGAAACCATCCTGCTGAGCCCAGCCACCACCAGGCTAATTATCTCTGATGGCAGGCGGCCTTATGGTGCAGTTAGTCACTGGGTGTTTGGTGGTCTGTCCCTGGCCAATGTATCTCTTTGTCCTGTTTTGGAGTAAAATCTGTGTTTCCTTGAACCACAGAAGAAAAACCCACAGTGGAAAGTTGCCCTTGGCCCTGTAAATAAGACCACACCCATGCACATAAAATCAACTCTAATTAGACGCAGTGGGTTAGGAAGAAAAAAAAAACAAGTCAGGACAGGGGTTGTTGGGAAAAAGTATTCCCGAGGGAGTGGAAGGACAAAAGAGTGGGGAATGGGCTGATTCTGAGCAAAGACATTATATACATATATGAAATTATTGAAGAATAAATGAATTAATTTTTAAAGACTGAAGCTGTCCATGTGTGGAAGAGTTTTGAATTGTCACACATGTAAATCATAGCTACTATTTACTCTATGACAGGTAAAGTGTTTAATAATTCAACAAGTTGCATGTATTTAACCTTCTCAATAATCCAAGAAATCAGAATAAATGTCACCATTAGACAGAAAAGAAAACTCGGGTGTAAAGCAGTGGCATATTCTGTTAGAGCGTTTCTGACTTCCAAGTGAGGATTAGACTATTCAGGTTTAAGCAAGTCCTGATAATTACTAACCAAGCGAGACAAGAGAACCAATCTCGAAATGCAATACCCTTCTTCAGTGTAACAAATTGGTAAAACTTAGGCGCACTCTTGTATTGAGTACTGGCAAGAGCATGTCTCTCAGAAGACAGGTGGAGCTGGAGATCAGCGCTGCTGTTCTGGAAAGCAGCCTGGGATTATTTGTCTCAAGCTTGAACATTTGCGGAGCCTGTGGACGGAGGCTTGCACTTCTCTGATTATATTATAAGGACATGATCAGAGAGGCATGTGCAAAGCCGCTCCTCAAGGCGTTGCTTAACACAGGACAAATGGAGTCAACTGAATGTAAAATATCTCCTGAATGCTTAAGAAACTGATATCGCTACAGACCGGAACAATATGAAGCCACTAAAAATCACATTAGGGGTATGAGAAAAAGTTAGGGACAACTCTAAAATGGAAGAAATCAGGAAAGAGAAAATGCAACATTGTAACACAATTATAGCAGTAATGCATTATTTCTATATGATGATTATTATTTTCTATACAGTTTCCTGTTTTAAGCACTTGTTATATTTTGCAACTTTTATTGAATAAGCAAATATTACTTTTATAACCAGGAAAACATCCTTGAATTTTTTTTTTTTGGTTTTTCAAGACAAGGTTTCTCTGTGTAGCCCTGGCTGTCCTGGAACTCACTCTGTAGACCAGGCTGGCCTCGAACTCAGAAATCCACCTGCCTCTGCCTCCTAAGTGCTGTGATTAAAGGCATGCACCACCACTGCCCAGCTTGAAATTATTTTTAAAACAGCAATTTTTCTAAACATTTGTTCTTTTTGCTTTGTTTTGTTTGTTTTGTTTTGTTTATTTGTTTGTTTTTCGAGATGGTTTCTCTGTATAGCCCTGGCTGTCCTGGAACTCATTCTGTAGACCAGACTGGCCTTGAACTCAGAAATCTGCCTGCGTCTGCCTCCCAAGTGCTGGGATTAAAGTCATGCGCCACCACTGCCCGGCTAAACATTTGTTCTTTTATTTTTTAAATTATATCCATCATTTCTCCTTTTCCTTTCCTGTCTCTAAGCCCTCTTACATACCCCATCCTTGCCCTCTTTCAAGTTCATGTTCTCTTTTACTCATTAATTGTTGTAATATGCATATATGTATATGTATAAATATATACTTCTAAATATAATCTAAAATAGTAATCTTCTAAATTTTTTTTTCTTATTAGTGTGTGAATATTGGTATGCTCCTGCTATAGTGTGCTTGTCAAAGTCAGAGATAACTCTGGGAGATCGTTCTCTCCATCTGGGTAAGGTACAGTCTCTCTTATTTCTGCCATGCTGTGTTCTTCAGGTTAATTAGACCACAAGCTACTAGATGATTCTCCCATCTCTGCCTTCCATCTCACTACCAGAGCTCACATTGTGGTCTGGGATCAAATAGCCACAGAGCTATCCTGTCAGGCCTTGCGTTCGCCATTGCAGTCGCGGCAGCTGCCTCACGGACAGCACTACAGGTAAAGAACCGGGCAGTGTGTTCTGCTTCCCCTGCCATGGCAGCACTGGGCACCGGGCACCTCAGGATGGTGAACTGAAAGAAAGGGATTAGAGAGAATGACCCTGGTCCTGTCCGTGTCTGCTTGAGCACCCTGCTCAGCTGGGTGAGCATCTGTATCCCAGTCCTGGGGGGAGGAGGAGGGGGCAGGGGAACAGCTGCAGGAGTCTTTGGGCCACACAGAGGCCAGGGACAGCAGGTTCTAGCCCCTGGGTATCACAGGCTGGATACTGTGGAGGAGCTGAAAATGAATTGGGGGGCCCCAGAGCAGCTCAGTCCACCCTGGGGCTGAAGGGAGAGAGGGGGCAGGGAAAGGAAGGGGCCACGGGGTGGTTAGGGCGTGAGCAGGCGCACCGGAGTTCTCGGTCCAACATGGCGTGTCTAGTTGAAAGGAGGCAATGCATGGTCCTATTATGTTTTATTATAGAAAAGAGAGAGAAGAGATAGGAAAGTAGAGGCTGGCCATGGCCACGTGGAGAGAGGGGGAAGGGAGGAGGAGAAAGTAAAGATACTAAGAGTAAGAGGCTAGGAGGGAAGGGAGAGAAGAAGAAGCGAAGAGAGACAGAGAGAAAGAGAGCGAAGGGGAGGGGCAAACTGCTCTTTATACGGTGGGCTGGGCTACCTGTCTGTGGGGCAGGACATTACCTGGCTGTGGTCAGTTGACTGGAGGTGGAGTCCAGCCAGAATGCTGGGAGCTTTGAGCATTGTCTATTTGATAGATAGGACAGGCTAATGGAGTTGGAGGACTCGTGGAGTCAGCCATCTGTGTCTGGGAACGTGTCTCCACAGTTCTGTCCCTTGTGGAAACTTTCACTGGGTCTCTGGAAGTTAAGACTCACTCAACCAAAACACAGACCGCTTTTCACGGTCCCGGTCCCGTACTATCCCACCAGCCTGAAGACAGCAGTTTCTATCCCTGTAGATCATAAGCACTATGAAGACAGAAATCACCATCTGCTTTGGTCACCGTCACCGAGAGATACCAGAAAGATATATAGCTCCTAATAAGTGCTCAGTAGATCTTTGCAGAACAGAAGAAGTCCTACTTTGTCTCTGTCTTTCCCGTGTGTATTAGTCAGTCTCCATCCACAGAGAAATGCCGGAAATTGCTGGCTGACAAGGAGAAAGGAGCTGCCATGACTCCCAGTCTTAGAAGTTCTCGTCCGTAGTAAAGTGGCAGAGAAGCAAATCTGTTCATCTCATTACAGGAAGAAAAACTGAGAAAGAGGAAGGTGTTCGATCCCCTAGGGGGCACACTGCTTCTGACCTAAGGACTTACTTAGTAGGAGCTACCTCCTAAAGGTGCCAAGTAGTGTAGCCCTGCTGGCCAAGATTATGTGGCCAAAGGTTTGGGTTATCTGTGGTTTCTCAAGCCACCGCCCAAGGCACCAGGCTCAGGCCTTCCATGTGCCAGAACGGTCGAGTGCTTTCTCTGGCTCGTGATATCTGGGTGCCACTGCCGAGGAGCCGTGGATGAGTCTGTTTCTGGCCAACAGAACAAAACAGGACAGCCTGCAAAGGCTTGAACAACAGAACCTTCTTTGTTCACTGTTCTGCAGGCTGGAGAATAAACAAGGGTCACCTTCTATCTGGCTCCAGGGGAGGGCCCTGCTTCTGGCTCGAGCACGGTGCCTTTCGGTTGAGTCCTCGGAGAACAGAGAACAAAAGGCCCTTCTGCTGACTCTCCTTATAGACATCATCCCCATCCCTTCAGAAGGAGGTGCTCACGACCTCATCCGACTCTGACCATGCCTCTAAGGGCTCAGCCCTATTATCGCTTTGGAGATTTAGGGTTTCAATGTGAGTTTGGGGGAGACACAGAATTTGGTACTTAGTAACAAGAAGAGCTGGAATGCCTTGAAAGCTGAGGAGCAGCGCTGCCTGCCTGGGGGCTTCTTTCTCCGTGTGCCTTAATCTGGCTTGTGGAGCTAGGGCCCATTCCATCTGGCTTGGGGTTTTAATTGTATTCATCATGAGTGAGAGATCTACCTTGACGGTACAAGGATACTGGCACTTCAGAGGTTTATTATTGCAGTGTATCCTGTTCGTCCTGGATGGATGCAGTGATTTTTCAGCTATACAATCCCACGTATTTAGTGATACCTTAACTCACCTTATCGTCTTGCCTCTGGAAGGCTGAAGGCCCACCTGCAGGACCTTTCTCTTCCATTTTAAACCATCTGCAATGTTGAGTTTCTGCCCCATGAATATGAAAAACATTTTTTTTCCTTCCTATCAAAAGTAGTCAGCCTGACAAAGGCCATATTTCCTGACCCTCCCCTCTCCCCTTTGTATCAGCTCACCCATATCAGGAGATTGTGGAGTTACAGCTCTCACCAATGGGCTGAGACTCAGTCATAGTTCATCAGGGATAAAAGGCAGAGGCCATTTTTGTTGAGTGTGTTGCTAGCCTGGTTTGGGTATTGGCACACCCATTTTGAAGAAGGAAAAAAGTCTTGCTGAATTACTTTCTCCTTGTCAGTGTGCTCCTTTGTGAGATAGCAAGATTGCTCTTTTTTTTCCCCCACCATGAGAACTGAGAGACACAGGGGCCCATCTGCATCTGCATCTGCATCTGCATATGCATGCTGCTCATGAGGGCTGTGCCTTGGGCAAACTACAGAATCTATCAAACTTCTGCTTTCTCAGGATTGTGGTGATCCTGAGCTGAGCCCAGGCACAGCATAAGCATAATTCAAGTGTCAATGGCTGTGTCAGTTCTGTGGCAGCACAATTTCTAATCTCCTGATCTGAAGGCCACGATGGTATCAAGGAAGAACAGTTAAAAACAAAAACAACTGAGCCAGAGGAATTTAGAATCTTCGGGTTACCATTCCCACTGAGCACTGAGGGATCAAGGGAGATCTTGAGCAGGAGAAGAGAGAAAATGGCCCTCTGTGGCACTAAATATCTACTCATTTATACACAATTGGCTCAGTCTGAGAACAGAGAAGAGGGAGGACTTCTGGCCAGTCTGTAGCATCATTTGGAGAAGGAAAAAAAAAATGCAAAACAGGAGTGGAGATAGAAGATAGAAACAAAATATGGCTCAAAAAAACCCCAAAAACCCAAAGCATGGGAACCTTGCCCCGCACTTTGGCTGCACTAAGCTCCGTGGGAGAGGGTGCCAGGAGGAGAGCCAGGCTGTTACACAACCAAGCCATTGCTCAACGCCTGCTCCTCACGTGGGGCCACACCATCCTTGAGGTGCAGCCCCAAGGGAGGGGCTGGGTGGGAAGCTGTGGCAAAAGTGACTTTTAGAAGGGCTAGTATTGCGCCTTGCACAGAAAGGCAGGGCTGGGTCACCTCATAGATCCAGGTTTTCTCTGCCAGGCCCCAGTGGAAGGAAGCAGCAGAGAGGGGATGCAGGGGAAAGCATCCTGTTTCTCTCTTCTGTGCCGTCACTCACGTTCAGATACACATCATGTAGACGTTCTCCCTGGCTTGCGCTTTGGAAGCCGTTTAATTTTTTATGGTTGAGTTTGAACAACGAAAGCAAGCAGTTTCTGTTCCTCAACCTCAAACCCCCACCACAGAGGAATACGGGCTTAAACTGCATTTAAATCCTATAAATTAGCCTCCCTAAAGATGCCTAAGCATTTATGAAAACATTCAAATTTTATATTCTGCGCCATAAAATCTTAAATAAAAAAAAAAAAAAAAGGAAGGAAAACTACCCTGAAGTGCCATGTGAAGCTAGGTTGGCAGAGAGCAAACAGTTTAGAGCCAGGATGCCCACGGCTTTGCAGATGACGAGTCTGGAGCCTAGATAGGGGCAGCCATGTATCAGAGATAAAGTGCATATTCTTGCCTTTGTAAGCAGAGTCCCTGGAGACTCCCTTAGGCTAAATCCAATGGCCTGGGAAGCAACTTACAGTATTAACTTGTTTATACCCAAGTTGATGCCAACCTACAGTATTAACCCAGTTATAACCAAGTTTATGTCAACTCACAATATTAACCTGTTTATACCCAAGTCGAAGGCAGGGGCAGGGATCCCTCTGGCTCCATCCCAGTTGCTCTGGAAAGCCAGTATGATACAAATCAGAACTGAGCACCAGAGACCTGGGTTACTCTCTCAGTTAGACTATTAATCTGCTTCTGAGCTTCAACAGTGGATAGCTCCACTCCTAGCCTCAGTTTATTTCTGTGAAAAACGAGGATCTAGTGCCATGTAGGTTTTCAGTGAGGGCAAACCCTGATACTTGCATTTCTGTCTATCATTAATACATTCGAGTAAACATGTTTGAACACACACACACACACACACACACACACGCACACACATTACAAAATAAGTGTGCTTGTGAAAAAAATGAAAAATACTAGCATTTATCCCTTTGCCTACCCGCTCCTCACATTTCCCCCAAGAACACCTGGGCTCTCTGTGGCTCTGAGGGAAAGAGATTATACTCTTCCTCCTACCCCCCACCCCCCACCCAGAAATAACCCAAAGAGAAGATCTGGGGCTGTAACTCAGTGGTAGAGCACTGGGCTGGCATTCACAAGGCCCCGGTTTGATCCCCAGCATCACAAAACAAAATGGAGGAATAACTTTGGCTGGTTCTTCTAAGGGCATAGGCTTTTTATTTTTACATGGGTGTGGCACTTGTGATGTAATTCCAACACTTAAGACTGGGCAGCAGGAGAATGGCATGATCAAGGCCAGCCTAGTTCCTATGTCAACTCCAGTCTCTGAACACCAAACCAAATAAAGAGACTGAGGAGTAATTTTGCCCACCCAGAGAGTAGCTAAAGCAGGCATAGAAGTTCTTGGGTTTGAATGGGTTAGGTTGGAGCCAGGACTTTTCACCCATGCTTAGCAGAAGTACTAACACACACACACACACACACACACACACACACACACACACACACACATCAATTTTCTTTTATTCTCTGATTTATTATAGTTTCTCCTGCCTGATTATCATATTTTCTATTCATCAAAATTAGGTGGTTACCCTAAACATCACCCATGAAGCTGTGTGCTCAGCAAAAATGTGAGATTGCAGCTTCCAAGGACAAAAACCCAGTTAAGTATTGATCCCCACTTGTCACATGTCACTGCCTGCAGAGTTTTACCTTTGATTGGCTTTACTCTCAGGCCATTCCATCAGGAACAAAGGGGACTGTCATCAGTCCTGGTGCTTCCTGGTAATGTGCACAGCTGGATCCATCCTCTGAGAGGAGCTTCCCAGGGTAACGTGCCTTCTCTCTTTGTAGGGTCTGCTAGCTACTACCCATGTATGCCTTCAGGCTAAATACCCACAATGTTTGGGGCCAGGAGTGTTTGGAAAGAATTTTCAATATGTACTGGGATATATTGAGGATGGAACATGCCTGAACATGAAGCCCTTCCATGTGCCCATTAATCTCACACATAGGCCTGGGCTGTAAACAAATATTTTAGTGCCCCTGTGTTTTTGGTTGTGACTTAACTTAAATTTTCCATTTGGTTTAGGATTTGGAGCATTTTAGATATCAGATTTTTTTTTTTAAATAGTCATGTCCAAACTGTATCAGCTACCATGTGACCAGTGTAATTGAGGAGCTAAGTTTTCTCTTGCACTTAATTGTCTCTTTCAATAATGTGTGTGTGTGTGTGTGTGTGTGTATCTGTGCATATGGGAATGTAGGTACCCTTGGAACTGTCTCTTTCAATGATGTGTGTGTGTGTGTGTGTGTGTGTGTGTGTGTGTGTGTGTCTGTGTCTGTGCATATGTGCCCTTGGAATCCAGAAAAGGATATTGGATTCCCTGGGAATCAAATTCAGATCCATGGCAAGATCATAATGTAATCTTAACCACCTAGCCATCTCTCCAGCCTTTATTTAATTTTAACATTTACATTTCGCCGGCCGTGGTGGCGCACGCCTTTAATCCCAGCACTTGGGAGGCAGAGGCAAGTGAATTTCTGAGTTCGAGGCCAGCCTGGTCTAC
>NW_022196897.1:87600512-87610697 GCF_008632895.1 Mastomys coucha
AAAAAAAAAAAAAAAAAAAAAATTTACATTTCAATATACATGCCACATGTAGCTAGTTTCTCTCATATTGACAATGACTTGTTAGACCACCATGCACTAAGAATTTCAGTGGGGGAGGGGCTAGAGAGATGGCTCAGCAGTTAAGAGCACTGACTGCTCTTCCAGAGGTCCTGAGTTCAATTCCCAGTAACCACATGGTGGCTCAGAACCATCTGTAATGGGATCTGATGCCCTCTTATGGTGTGTCTGAAGACAGTGATATACTTACATAAAATAAACAAATAAATCTTAAAAAAAAAAAAAGAATTTCAGTGAGGTCAGTGCTCATGTTACAGAAATGCAATATGAAATATATGCAATACTATTGAATTTCAATGTGAATCCCACATGTAATTTAAGTTTTCCTAGCCTTCCACACTGAGGCTTAAAAAAGGGAAATATTAGTTTCAATAATGTTTTTTATTTTTGATTAGTCAAAGTTTTATGTCAACATATAATCAATAAAAACATTGAGATAGTGTGCATTCCTTTTTTTTTCTACCAGCTCTCCCAAGTATGATGGGCACTATATAATAGCAACACATTTCATTTGGGCTAGGTGTACTTTAAACCTTTAATTGCAACAGTTGGCTAGTGGCTAACAATGGGTGACATAACACAGATTAGAGCCAGCCTGGGGCTACCTTTTCTACCTGCTGCCCAGCTTTTAAAGCACTGTAATAAAAAGCACTTGTGTTTAACTAAAATTTCTAAGTAAAAACCATTAAGCACACAGCCCACTGTATTAATTTCTACCAGAGTATGCATGGTTATGCAAAATATTTTTATGTTCTCTTTCTGAAGATGTTTCTGGTTCTTTCTCTTTGATTTACATCAATTAACTAATTTCACCAACATGTCAATATTTACTGTTCATTATTCAGAAGCATCTACATCTTGAAGAAAGGCAGTGTGATTGTGTGTCTTGGAATTCCTGAGCTCAGTGCCCAGCAATTTCCATGTCAATAATTTCCATTAGTATAATGGGACGCCATAGAAACTGCCTCTGGAATAAGGGTGTGTAATGAAGACAGCAATCACAGACAATCGTTTAGCAGCCAAGTAGATAACCAATAAGCCAATGATCTGATCAATGGGTGTTAGATACACTAAGAACAGAAGATGGTCCTAAAATATCCATTAGGAGAAACACTAGCAAATAAATTACCTAATCATAATCAATATAGCTGGCTGCGGATGACCTGGATGGATGCATGAGCAATGTGGAAAATTTGTATACCTCTAATAGTTTGCCTTTTAGAGTTTACAAACCATTCCCCCCACTCCCACAGCGGAGCCTCACCAGTCCCCTTTAAAACCTTCTCTAAATCAGTTTGTTGCCTCATTTTTTACAGGTAATGAGAACCAGAGAAAAGCAGTCCTGTCTCTCCTGGGCACACCTTGCAGAACATGCTCAATATTTGCTAGTGGCTTTGGAGGAGAAAGCTGTGAAGGGGCAGCCTGGGCTTTTCCCAGGCAGAACGCAAGAGGAAATCTGAAAGGGAGGTGGCATGGGGTGGGGTGGGAGGTGAGGGTACCAGGTGTTAGGATCAGAAGTGTGGACAGGAAAGGCTCTTGTTCAGTCTGTCAGCCTGGTTGGAGGTGGGGTGGTGCTGGTGGAGCAGAAAGCAGTTTCTATGGTCTGTGTTCTGCAGGCTTTCTGATCAGATTCTTTCCTTCTCCCTTTAGTGCAGTTTATGTCCTTTGATTTCATACACCCCATAAGCATTTACACATTACAAAGTTAGCCAACTGGGAGAAGACAGGATAACGATCTTACTATTATGTATTATTTAACTGGTATTAAGCTTTCATTTGTTTCTGTGGAAGGAGCAAGATTTTGCTTTGCTTAGGAAAGCGATCATGAGCTGTCTTCCACTGTAAAAACCTGGCCCTATCTTCAAACGGCTTGGCTGAGGATAGAGACAGAGACATTCAGAAACCCTTTAATGCCCCCTCTTCCTCCCCTTGTCACTCTGTGGCTGGGAAGGAGACAGAGACATTGACTAAAGCCAAGAGTGTGTCAGGTTAGATAGAAATACCTAATTGTATTGACATTTGTTTCTACAAAGGCACACTTAGCAACCCCCAAAAGGGCATTATTTTGAATACAGAGAGTAGGAGAGCCCCATACCCACTATAGTTACAAAATCCTGTAATGCTAGCTTTCCAAGAGAAACTGTCCACAGGAACCTTTGATGCAGTTTGTTTGTACTTAATTAACCAAGGTTGTTTAGCCAGGGCTACTGTTTAAGGCCCTCTACCCATAGTGCTTGTATTACTGGGTGTCAGCATCAAGTTTCCAAGGAGGAGACCAATGAAAGCCACCATCCTCATTACTTCCAAACTTGGAGCAAGGTATGGGAAAAGCCCTTTAGGTGTTCACATCAAAAAGTAAGTAACAAGTCCATTCTTTGTAAGAAAGTTATGAGATAAATATTCATATAAAAGTTGATGTTCACGGGTGGTATTTTTAAAAAGTAAAATTATAACTCACAAAAATGCAAAATGTACAAGATGTCAAGGGTTTATTCAACTTAACTTAATGAGGGAGCCAGCAATGTTCTGAAGGTTCAAGGTGAATTCAAAGAGCAAATACGTGCACAGGCGAGCAATCAGGAGCATGGGCAGCAACTTTCTCTCATAGATGCAAAATCCTTCAGAAGAGAGTCAGTAGGGGAATTCCTAAAGTTCATTTAAATGTGATGGAGGTGCCTGTCCCCCAGGGTACTGCTTTACAGAGTTCCTTCCCTGGTGTATGGCCTCACTTCTGAGACAATGGATCTCATTGTCATGATTAGGTGACAGAAGAGGGCACAGGTGAAGGGATTTTAGCAGCTGTAATTAAATCTTTGAGACAGGGTAATCAAAAAAGGAGCTTATCTCAAATAGGTCTGAGCTAATCAAGCAAACCCTTAAAGGGAGAGATTTGGAATAGAAAAGCTGCCACTGGCCTCTGAGAAATAGGTTGGTAAAAGTGGAGGGGGAGGGGAAACTGAAAAGATGGCTCAGCTGCTGATCCTGCAGAGGACCAGAGTTCTGCTTCCAGCACTGCTTCAGGTGACTCACAACCTCCTATCACTCCAGTTCCAGGGAATCCTGTTCTGGATACCATGGGCACCTACACTCATACATACACATACCCTCAAATGCACCCCCCCCCACATGCGAATACACATTACAAAAAGATTGAAGAAGCCATAGAGAGGAATACAAGCCAAGGATAGAAACGAGAACAAGCCCCAGCCAAGTGCTAGGACCCCAGTTCTACAGTTAAGATGGAGTCTATCCTTCTTAGTGAGTGAGGGAACGTGAACCAGGGACTGTTTCTGGTGGTTGAGGTCTAGGCTGGGTGTCTCCAGGTTCTAGGTGCACAGCAATGACAAAGTGGCCATCAAAGCTTCAGTGCAGATCAAGAAAAAAAAAAAGCATTATCATGCATGACAGGGAACTGTGTGAGTGACCATGCTCATGGGTACCAACGTTTTGGCAGGTTTCTTTTGGCAGGATTCAAGAGGACACACAGCTGTGTTGCTCAAGAGTATAGAGTAGGTGGTTCTCGGTTTTGACTGACAGGCTATTACATAGGTCTTTGGTCACTGGGAATGTGCTATGATGCACCTTACTTGAATTGTGCGCATGACCAATTATGCATAGGAATAGGAGTTCCTCTAAAAAGTTGTCTCAAGATTTGCCTTGCTGAGCATGTACACCAAATCAGTCTTGGTGGAGTCAGCCCCACCTTCTACATCGGGTTGTGTTCTAAAACATATTTGAATCAAAACTACCTATAAGAGGGGAGTTGTTTGATGGTTGTCAAAGGGAGGAGAAACTTATTCGATTGTTTGAAGTGGGGTTACCTGTAGGGTCATGCTAGTGGTGGTGGGGTCCACAGTTTGCCGTCGGGTTGCTAAGTGCATTATTAGAAGAGAGGTGTGTACAGCAGAGTCCCAGGATGCTTACCTGCCTCAGAACCTCAGTTCCAGACAAGACAGCAGTGAAGGGCAGCTCCTTTGCTTCAACTAAGATTGAAGGAAGATCTAGCTAATGGGTACCCAGATGCCCCGACCCCCCAAAATACAAGGTTATACATTTACATTCTATCAAGATGCTAAATTTGTAGTAGTTTGCTACGCAACCATAGAAAATGATAGCACATGTCTATCAAAAAATAGATATTTGCATTGGTACACATCATTCAGCCACAACTAATAAACTTGTGTAATAGCTCAGGGACATGAAGACTGCCAAACCCCATAACCTGGGTCCAGATAATATCTCAGTTTTCATTCAGTGTGAACAACTTATTTGGTCCATTTCAAAGACCGTGCAAATGCTGAAAATATGTCATAATAATTGTGTTTTATTTTAAAAGAGATGTATAGAGATGTATATATGTACATCATATATACATGTATAGTGTATATAGTGTGTGACTCTGTGTGTATTGTGTGTCTTATGCTCGGGTTCCCTCAGAGGCCAGAAGAGGGCATCAGATTCCCTGGAACTGGAATGTAGGCAACTGTGAGCTGTAGGATGTGGGTCCTAGAAACCCAACTCCAGCTTCTCTGACAGAGCATCAAGTGTGCTTAACTGTTGAGCCATCACCTCTCCAGCTGACTACACTTTGTTCTTAGAACCGTGTGAGCGCGGGTGAGGGGGGAAGTGGAGGGGTGGGGGTGGCTGACTCCTGAATGGAAGCCCAGGAAAGCTGCAGGGAGGAAGATCAGGCCCAAGCTTCCCTAGTTCATCTGCATGAGGAACAAGCTGGGGGACCAGGCTGGGCTGCGAGTCTGGAGATGTCTGTGTAGTTTAAGCTAAGGCTGACTTCATCTCTTTATCTTTTTGCTCAAATGAATTTATGCATCCCAGGTCTAGACAGAGAGACAGTAAAGAACAGAGACTCTGAAGTCTCCAACCTTATGGAGTTTGCAATCCAAAGAAAGGAGAACTCAAATTTTGAGAATTCTACTTCTTTTTTTTTAAATGTTTATTTATTTATTATGTGTAAGTACACCGTAGCTGTCTTCAGACACACCAGAAGAGGGTATCAGATCTCATTACAGATGGTTGTGAGCCACCATGTGGTTGCTGGGATTTGAACTCAGGACCCTCGGAAGAGCAGTCAGTGCTCTTAACCACTGAGCCATCTCTCCAGCCCGAGAATTCTACTTCTGACTGACCTTTGTATCCAGCCGTGAGAACACTCAGAAATTGAGCATTGAGGCCTAGCCCGTGGGACCTCTCTGAGATGATTTAAATGGTAATTCTCCTGTTGACAGACAGTTCCAGGAAAGGTCCTAGGCTTGGCTGAAGGGTTTTTGTGGATAACCTTTACGAGGACTGGGCCCAGATTCTAAAAAAAAAAAAAGTCAGACTTAATAAGGCACTTTGATCAGTCTTTACATGGAGGCTGTCCTGTGCCCTGAATAGAGTCATTCTTTGGCAATAATCATGGCACATATACTTACCATGTAAAATCACCATTATTTTAGTATGTTACATAGTCTAAATAGCTCGATACAGTGGTTACTATTGTTATATCATTATGCTGCAGATGAGGAAACCAAGGCAGAGAAAGATTCAGTGACTTCCCCCAAGTTCCAAGCAAGTGAGTGTCAGAGCTGAGGTTAACACTGAGGAAGTCTGGATCCTAGTGTGTAGCCCTTAAGTGATAGCATCGTTAGAACACAGGCTTTCTTGAGCTATCAGGAGGTCTTTCTGAAGTGTACCTTGCCTCTCATTTTACTTCAGTATTAGTAACAATAACTAGTCTTTAGTCAAATTACCCTGCCAGTTTACCACCTACTGAACAGTGGCTGTCAGCTGTGAGCCTCCTCTTGCACTCTCTTTGGAAGAAGTGCGCTTTCTCTCCAGGGTACTCTGCCTTAAAGATCTGCACTGCTCAGTGCTCCATGAGGGTACAACTCTGGGCGAGGGCTGCAAGAAAACATCCCACAGCTGCCCACAAACAATAAATAACAAAGGATGAATAGGTGTCTCAAGTTTCCTGTTTACAACCTCCATCCAATGGGACCTCTCCCAGACAAGTGTCAGGCTGGCAGTGGATCAACAAGGGCTTGGTTATTGAACTTAGGGGAACAATGGTTGTTCTGACCACCACTTTTGCTTCATTCCATCCCTGGCTTCCATGGAGTGTCATAGGAGGATCTATGTGTTCGTTCACCCACAGCTTTGAGGGAGAGAAGCACATGGAAGCATCTGCACGAACAATGAGTCTTGTCTGAAAGAGAGTTCTGTACCAACTCCGGATCCTGTTCCTGTGTGGGTGGGCTGCTCTGTGACAGGAAATGGTGACAGCCCTCATTCCAGCACTGTGTGTGTGTGTGTGTGTGTGTGTGTAGGTAGTGTCTACAGGTTTGCATGCGCATATGTGTTAGCATATAGATGCCAGAGGTCAACCTCCCATGTCTTCATTAATCGTGCTTTATCCTTTTTTTAGGGGCGGGGAGGGAGGACTGTCTCTCACTTTTTCCTGATTGAGTTAGGCTGCCTGAGCAGGGAGCTCCAGGCATTCACCTGTTTGCAACCCTCTCCACCATCCCTTAGCATTAAGATTAAAAGCTTGTGACACCTCACCTGGCTTTTTGCACATAGGTTCTGGGTGTTCATGCTTGCCACACCAAGCACTTACTGATGACTGAGTCATCTCACCCGCTCTCTAGTACTCTCTCTTTCCTTCTTCGAAAATCACTATCATTCCCTTGCGAGGCTTATTCTCGTCTCCTTCTTTTTTCCTTATCATTTATTTCTTTTCCATTTATTATGGTGGAGTGCACAGCCTGTGTAGGAATCAGACTGCCTGTTGAGCTATCTCTCAAGGTAACAGTGAAGAAAGTTCCAGGGCTGGAAGTTAGAGTAGCCCTGTAAGATCTGAGTAAACAGGGACATCTCAGAAAAACACTGGGAAGCCAGGAAGTTCCTTAATAAGCTAAGCTCAGGAACTTTGGGAAGGTAGTGGAACTCTCCTGAAGGGAAAGGCTAATTAACATTCCTCAGATCACAGGGTGAGAAACTACCTGCGGGTGGGGACACATTCCACTGCATGAACCTTTGCCCACCTTCAGGCAAGGGAAGTCCTTGCCACCTCATTCCCTGAAGACCAATCAGTTTAAAAAGTCACACTGTTTTACCAATCACATTGTGTCTAATGGCTGCTGCCCTGAAAATTGTATAAAAGCTCACTGAACAAGCTGTGCAGGGGGTCACCTCCTTTCCTTAGGGTCTGGGATGGCCTCAGTGCACTGGAATAAAAATCCTCATGCTATTTGCATTGATCAGGCTCCATGTGATTCACTCAGGGGGTCTCCGGTGAGTTAAGGCTGGACAGGGTCTTACAGCCCGTATCCAATGCCTGGGACAAGAAATGCTCTGGCTTTTGAACCAGGGCTGGAAAACTTGCACCATGCTGGATATTATTGACTACCCAGAACCTAATCTCCTTCTATTAACGATCCCATCCACAGATCCTCTTTCTCTGTGTCTGATTCCAGCTGAATGACAATCCTGGCTCAGGAGTACTTCAGGTCATTTAGTCTGAAGCAAATCAGGGCACTGCAATCCCATGGACTCTAATAGTTGACTCATGATAATTGTATGACAACTTGAGCCAATATGAGGAGTAAGGAAAATTTCATGGGAATTCTGGGAAGGAGGCTCATACTAACCTACTGAACTTCAGAGGTAAGATGTTAGAACTTCTTTAACCTAACAGGAAACATTGATAAAATGTAACTGTCAAGCCTTGAAGTGGACAATGGATACTCAAGTCAGGGTTTCACCCTCTTAATCAGTTTCCAGAAACTAAGTCTAGTGACTTAATACATTTTCTCAGTGCACTGGCCTGGGTCAGGTTTCCATGCTTGACATGGGGGAAAGCTATTTATTTCCTACCAGGGAAAACTGAGGAAACCCTGAAAGTAAGAGCAGGGACCCATTGGCAGGCAGGCACCTCACCCGAGGCTCTTCACTTTTTCCATTTATCAGGAAAGAGCAGACCCTTCAGTGTCTGCTTTTAAAGCCATTAGCTTTCCATTGCCTTCCAACTAAAACTGACATTTTGATGGGGTGGGAGAATCTGTCCACTTTATTATTCACATGTTGCCCGGGACTGTCTTATAGTGACCACAAATACAGGTTGATCCCTCAATAAAAGTCATCCAGATCTTGTTGTGGCTACCATGCTTTTTAAATGCATACCATATCATCTGAATGACACAGTATTTTTGGCTGAGGTATGGTGTATGAAGACACTTAAATCCTTAGTTTGACCTGCCTCTCAGCAGATACTTCCAAGGGAGCAATAACCATAGCACAAATTCAAGTTAGAGTGGGCCTGACACTGTTACCTCTCACTGTGCAAAGTTCTCAGGGATGAACGACCAGCCTGGCTTTTTAGAACCATGTGTTTGTAGCTCTGGCTAGTATTAATTGGATCAGGATTTTTATTATTGTTTGGTTCAGATTTGTGGTCTTTAACACATATCAGTGTGATGCTAATATTGGTCATCAACTTTATGGAATCTCAAATCACATAGGAAACAGGGTTCTGGGCAGGCCTGTGATGGATTATCTAGATTAGGTTAGCCTCTAGTCTGGCCTGTGAGTGATTATCTTGTTTAGGCTGGTAGGAAGAACCATCCTAAAGATGGGCAGCATCCTTCCCTGGGTGTGGATCTTGGAGTACATGAAAAGAATCGATCTGAACACTGACATTTATTGTCTTCTGCTCCGTGACTGTGGGTGCCTTGTGACAAGCTGCCTTCAGCTCCTGCTCCCAAGACTTCGCATCATGAAGGACCATAACAGTCGTTCTCAACTTTCCTAATGCTGTGACCCTTTAATACAGCTCCTCATGTAGTGGTGATTCTCAGCCATAAAATTAATTCCTTTCTACTTCTTATCTATAATTTTGCTACTATTATGAATCCTGATCTGATATACAGGATATCTGATATGCTAACCCTGAGAAAAAGGTTGTTCGATCCCCCAAAGAGGTGATGATCCACCAGTGGAGATCCACTGGGCTATTATCTTCAAACTGAAAGTGAAAATACACTCCTTCATCCTTTAAGCTGGTTTCATTCAGGGAACTTTGTCACAAGATCAAGACAATTAAGGAAAGGGAAAGGGGCATTTGCCACCTTTGTCTAAGATATTTATCATGCGGTTGGCCTGTTAGCATCTCAAACAGGTTATCTGGGAGGGGTGTACTCCTGATGCTTTGAGCTAGGAGTAATCCATCCTTACTAAAAGCATTTTGGTCAGAGGTAGTCTGTCTCAGGCTTGCTTTTCCAGTGTTCTTCATTGAGTAGTGCTAAGAACGCTTGATTTCTATCTATTTTTACGTTCTTTAAGCTTTCCACCTACCCTAGCTTTGGTGATGGCCTGGTCCAGCAAGCTAAGAACTAGCCTGCATACCAGGGGACTTATGCTGTGACATGTCACAGAGTGATTCAACTAGCCAGTGGGAGAGAACAAAGAGAACCCATCTTGGTCATTGTCCTATTGTTGTGTAGAGACACCATGATCAAGGCAACTCTTGCTTTTAAAAAGCATGTAATTGGGGCTTTCTAATAGTTTCTGACGTTCAGTCCATAGTCCATATGATTACGGCAGGGAGCATGGGAACATACAAGTAGATGTGGTACTGAGAAGAAGTTGAGAGTACTACATATGGATTTGTAGGCATCAGCAAGAGAGAGACACTGTGCTTAGCTTGGATTTTTGAAACCTTTAATCCCATCCCCCAGTGACACACTTCTGCACATACTCTAATAAGGCCACTTCTCTTACTCCTTCTCAAGTAGTGCCACTCTCTGAAGACTAGCCTTCAGATATATGAGCCTATGGAGGCCATTTTTATTCAAACAACCATAGGACCTATAAGTACTTCTTCTATTTGACAGCAAAGACAACCTTAGCACTTTGCACACTTGAAAATATGCTTCTAGCTCTTACTCCTGCTTCTCTCCCTTGCCTCTTGACCCTTTGTTCCCCCTTTCTCCCCATTCCCTTCTCCCCTCTCTCCACGTGGTCATGGCCATCCCCTACTTCCCTACTCTCTCCTTCTCTCTGCTTTTCTCTGCCTCTGCTACCCTCTTTTTTTTTTTTTTTTTTTTTTTT
>NW_022196897.1:87611035-87616016 GCF_008632895.1 Mastomys coucha
AAAAAAAAAAAAAAAAAAAAAAAAAAAAAGATGTTTCCAGCTTCTTGGAAATTAAAGACTAATTTGAGCTCCTTAATTCTTTAGGCACAGGAAATGACCAGAGAGAATTTGGAAAGGGGTTAAAACTGAGCAATTACTGGCATTTAAAATATGACACATCCCAAATAACCCAAATTACCTTTCAGGCTTTTAAAAGTCAGTTTAAAAGAACTACTTTAGAACTTATAACCATACTGTGCCTTTTAATTTCTTGAACCTTTTCAAGTAGGAGGAGAAAGTGAGCCCTTTCCACATCCCTAGAATACATAAATGGCCATATTTATTTGTTTGGGTCAAAGACCATTTCCTAGTGTAGAATTAAAATCTACTGCAAGGTGCCAGTCATGTGTGTGGTGGTCAGACTACACCACTCATTGCATTTAGGTCATCAGCCCTGAATTTAAGTGCTGTGTTTTTCTTGTTTTTCTCCCCAGTCCCCTAGAGCTAAGACCTGGCAAGTAAGTCTTGCTGCTGCTTGCATTGTGTTTGGAATGGGGCGAGCACCAGAGAATTCACATGAAAGGAAATCCACCTGTCCTCTCCTGCAATCTGACCTTAACTGTACAAGGATGTGTTCCTACATGAGTCTCTGGAGATTGTACTAAGAATGTCACATGTCATTAACACAGTTCAATTTTGCAACCTAACTGATTAAAAACCTAATTCAATTGCAAGGGTAACTTTTGGCATCTACGTGAACATCTTCTCAAAATATATTAGAGTTGCCATTGACAGATGGTCCTAGATAGGCCCAAGAAGGCTGTTGACAGATATCTCACAGCAGATCTGATTACATTGACATATCTGAGGAAGGTCCTATGGGAAATGTCTCCACTGGCCTGAAGGCTGACAAAACAAGATAGAAACCCTTCAGAAGAATTGCCAATAAAGACTGAAAATGGAAACAACCTTCCTAGGGTGATTTGGCAGTGTGTATTGAGCCTTAGAAATTCATACCCTTTGACCTTGTACTTCTCTCCTCAAATTTTAACTGGAAGTCCTGCTCAGACATGTGTGCAAATATTTATATTTAAAGACAGTTCACTGCAGCATGACACACAGAATACAGAAGAACTGGATCACCATAGCCCCATGGTGCAGGACAGTTTACCTACAGAGAGCAGTTGGGTCCCCTCAGCCACGGTCTCCATATCTATGCATTCAACAAACTCTACATAGAAAATATAATCAGGTTTCTGGTGGTTGCTTTTGTACTGAGCATATATAGACTTTGTTTTTTTAACTTTTCATTACTCACTAAGCTATGTGGTATAAATACACAGCTTTTATATTGCATTCGGTGTTGTAAGCCAACTTAAGACAGTATAAGGTAGTCTAACGAGCATAAATACTATAAATGAGGAGGCCCATAGGCTATAGCGAATGCTACTACAGCAGTTAAGAGCACTTTGATGCTCTTCCAGAAGACCAATATTTACTTCCTAGCACCCCTGTAGAACAGCTCATCACCATTCCAGCTCCAGGGGATCTGAAACCCCTCTTGTGGCCTCTGATGGCCTCTTGTGTGCTCACTTATATGAGCAGACACACTGATAAACACATATCTTGGGGGGGGGTCTATCCGGCCTGAATAACAATGGATGGCTACATATTTATAGTCATACTGCCTATGATTAAAAGAAAACATGTGTTTGGGTGTGATGGTTCAAAATGATAATGTTTCCTACCACCACCACCCCATAGACTCATATATTTGAATGTTTGGTTCCCAATTGATAGAAGGACTAGAAGATGTGGCCTTGTTGGAGAAATGTCACTGGTAGCTGGTATTGAGGCTTCTAAAGCCCATGGCATTCCTAGTTAGTAGCTTGCTCCCTTTCCCTCTCCCTCTCCGTCTTCCTCTCCCTTTCCATCCCCCTCCCATTCTGTCTCTGCTTCCTCCTGTGTCAATACCATGCCTGCCTGCCTGCTGCTGCCATGCTTCCTGACATGGTAGACATGGACTCACACTCTGAAACTGTTAAGTCTGCCTGCACATGTAGGTTAGAGTATAGCTGCCAGTGGTCACCCTCCCATATCTTCCTTAATCATGCTTTATCCTGTTTATTTGTTTGTTTTTGAGACTGTCTCCCACTTCTCCCTGATTGAGCGGGGCTGCCTGAGCACATCCTCCACTCTAGGCATTCACCTGTTTGCACATCCCTGCCCCTTAGCATGAAGATTAAAAGTCTGAGACAACACCAGGGGGGAAACCAGCAGAGCAAGGGGAGGAAGCCACATTGTGGGTGAATGCTCCCTAGAAAGACCCAGAAGTCAGCTTGAGAGACAGTACCACAGGAGACTTTAGAAGACTGAAATTTCAGTTCTTATAACTCAGATCAGAACAAGTGCAGAAAGTAGGTTTGCTTTCTTCTTCAAACAAAGCCGAGCCCCTGGTCTTGTTTTCATGGGACCTCTGTATACTACTCAAGTCAAAATTGGACTTTCATCTGAGAATTACTGTGGTTCTCTAAAGAAACAGCTCTGGAAACATTTTATGAAGTTACCAGTCAAGGTCAAGAGAACTCATAGACTTGACAACAGGAAGAGAAGGGACACCTGTGTCTAGACTAGTAATTCTCGATGGAGAGCAATTTTGCCCATCAGGGGACATTTAATAACATCTGGATTGTTTTGTTTGAAGTGATGGGGAGTGATGCTGGCATCTAGTGGGTAGGAGGCAGAAATGTTGCTCATGTCCATCCGGGTTCAAAACAGCTTCCTACAGCATGGTGTTAAGATAACTGACCCAAAGAGTCATTGTCAAGGTTGGGAAGCCCAGTCTAGACTATGTCAAGGGTTTAGGAAGAAATTACCAAACTTCAGGATATGGAGGAGGCTCAGGGAAGGGCATGCACTAAGAAAGCATGAGGACCTGAGTTTGGATTCCCAGAACTCCTGCAAGAAGACAAGTTTGGCCGTGCCTGACTGTAACGCCAGCCCTAAAGGGTATGGCAGGAATCCTGTCATTAGGACTTGCTAACCTCCATCTTAGTTTCCAGTCCAGCAGGAGGCCTTATCCCAAAAGAATAAGGCAGAAAGTGATATCCTGCCCATAAGCAAGCAGGTCACTTGATATTTGACCACGCCCCCCCCCCCCCACACTATGATGCTTGTTTGAATGAGAATGTCTCCCGTAGGCTCCCATAATTGAATACTTGGCTCCCAGTTGATGGTGCTGTTTGAGGGAAGTTCTGAGATGGTGTGCTCTTGTTGGAGGAAGCCCTTCACTGGGATGGATCGGCCTTGAGAGTTCATAGCCTCCCCATGTCCAGGTGCTTTCTGCTTTGCGTGTGTGGCGGAAGGTGCTTCTTTCTCCTGCTGTCAAGACTGCTCGTTGCTGCCAGACCTCCCTGGCACAATGGATTCTGCACCTCTCTGGAACTGTAAGCTAAAACAAACTCTCGCTTCTGTAAGTTGCCTTGATTGTGGTGTCTAATCACACACAGAGGGGGAGAGAGAAAGAGAGAAGGAGGTATTGATTTGTCCATCTGCACTCTGGCCTTGAAGGAGAAGGAACTTGCTGCTGAGGGATGGATTGACTTCTCTAGGTCTTCAGACAATTGATGGAAGACCGGACGGAGAAGGATGGATTCCACAAACATATGTTGTTGGTTTGGTATATATAACAACTTAATGAAAATATTAGATACACTAAATGAAATCTTACTATATAGCTCAGGTTGGTCTTAATTCATGACCTTCTGCCTCAGCATCTTAATTAACTGGAATTACATGATTACCCCACTTTGTCTGGCTTAAAATCTTGACTTAACTGGAATTTATATAAGAAAACACCCAATCTGGCAAAGTTCTTTTCCTCCTCTATATACAAGGAGAAAGGAACAAAATAGGGAGAGGAAAAGGCTCATTTCAAAAGCTTGAGAAGGGTCGTAGGGCCAAATATGAATTCTACCTGATTCCTATTGTGTTTTGCTTTCTTTTTCTCTGGACAATAGGAATTGGGGTCCAGCCTGACTGACCTGCTGCTATCAGAAATGCTTTCGATTACAATTTAGGGTAAGCTGTGCTTCTGAAGTCAGGAAACTCAACACATTCTTTTCACCACGCTTTCCAGTATCAAGGCTTGGTGGGAAAAGGATTTTCTGGTTAGCTCTAAGATAACCTGGAATCTCCCATTCCCTAGGACATTTTGACTAATTGACATTTTCCTGTAGCCTGTATTCTTGGAGACAGCCTCGAACTTGGCAAGGCTTATAGGAAGTGCCACTGACAGCCTTTAACACTCAAATCCAAATGCCTTCTTTCTGCTCTTTCCATCTGTAACACTGGAATGCATTAAAGTAAGCGGGTAACATCTCTTTGTAATAAAGGGAGACAACTCAACCGTGAGGGTTTCTCTTTTGTTAAAATCTAAATGTAACAAAGCATTCAATAGGAAGAAAAGAGTTTGTTGTAGCAAAAGAAGATAACATTTTTTTTTTTTTGATCCTGGCTTGCTATATATTCTGGATGGGAAGCTCTATGATGTTGGATGGGTATCAAGAGATGGGGAAGGTTGATTTGAACTATGCTTGGCTGGGGGTAAACCACATGGAAGGATGGTTTCTCCTGCACTTCTCTGCTCTCATACTGAAAGGTTCCCATTCTGGCTGTTTTGTATGCAGCCTTCTTACTAACTGGCAGCATCAGAATGTAAACCCCAGTAGTTGAAAGATAGAAGAAGACAAAAAAACAAAGCCAAAATTCTACAACTCCAATCGAGTTTAATTAGTCAAGAGAAATCAAGGCTTTCAAATGTTCACTGCTGAGAAAGGCAGAGCCAGATGGCAGCAGTGTGCTCTGTGTCCATTTGAACATCTGGGCCCCTCACCTGCTTTGCTTTTTTTTTCTCCCACCATTATAAATAAGATGTTAAAGATTGCTATTGTCTGCTCTAAAATGCCAGAAGCGCTAGCAGATTACCACACCCATCCAACTC
>NW_022196897.1:87616026-87624195 GCF_008632895.1 Mastomys coucha
AGACACACACACACACACACACACACACACCAGCCCTGGGGCTATCATGCATTGCACAAATCCAATGCCTGAGTTAACATCAGTCACCCAGATTTTATTTAACAGGGAGTTGGTAGCTAAACTCCTTGTAAACCTGACTAGATCTGAAATCACCTAGAGGACACACCTCTGGGAGTATCTGTGAGGGTGTTTCTAGAGAAGTTTAGTTGAGGAGAGAAAACCAGGGCTGAATGCAGGTGGCTCATCCTGTGCATTGGCATCCTAAACCTATGAGTCAGAAGGGAGCAAAGTGCAATGCCATTCATCTCTTTCTCACTGCAGGTACAATATGGTCAGATTGTCCCATGCTCTTGCCACTGTGCTTCCCTACCATGATCGACTGTATCCCTTCAAACTGTGAGCCAGGAGCTTCTACAGTTGTTTTTATTGGGTATTTTGTCACAACAGTGAGAAGAGCAACTAAGTAACACCCAGTCAAAGCACCTGGCCCCCTGTACAGCAACTGGAAGAAGTGAAATCAGCAGATGTCCTGACAACCAAACTTGAATGTGCAACCTTCCTTCACGTGTTTCTTGCCATGTGACTTTACCCAAATCAATGTGCTTTCTGAGGCTCAGCTTCCTTGCTGATAAAATGATTTTATAATGATCAGTACCCAGCATGGGGTGAGGCTTCAAGTCAACAACACATGAAAAGCAAACAGTTGGAATTCAATGCCGGCAAATCTCACTCCCACCTTTTCAAGATACAACACATCATGCACTGCAGTATGTTGCGGCTGAGTGTTTTGTGAAGCTCTATTTAGGGCCTTAGAAACTGGGCAAGGGGGAGGGTTTCAGTTGAGCAGAGGGAACCTTTGTCATCAGTGAGGAGAATTTTTGACAGGTGTGACTCTCCATGCTTTTCATACATGGAGGCCTGAAAAATGAGATCTGGAAGTCTTTAATGAGGACCCTAACATTCTGCAGGGCCCCAGGTTATATCTCTGATAAAGGACATTTGTGCCCCCATGTGGTATGTAGGGATCTTTTTGCTACACAGTCTATAATGCATCCAAACTAGCTTGGAAGCGTGCAAAAGTGTGTGCATGTGTGTGTGCAAAAGTGCATGGGTGCATGCATGGGTGTGTCTATTTGTATGTGTGTGTGAGTGTGTGCATCTATGTGTATGTGTGTCTATCTCTGTGTGTGTGAGTGTGTGCATCTGGGTGTGTGTATGTCTGTCTGTCTATCTGTATTTCTTCTGGAGGCAGCTCATATCTGGTTTTCTGTTTGTGTCTACTCCATATTCATTTTCTCAGACATTGGCTTTTCCTTCGCATCCCAAACGGCAGAAAAATAACCACCTGCACTTCTAGGATTAAGATGGATCTATAAGATCCATCACATTCAAAGAACAGGAGGCAACTAGATGTTGCCCTCTTATCAAATTTCCCAAGGAGAGAAGCTGATTGGTCTAGCCACAACCTACTGTCCATCCTGACTCCAAACTGCCTTTGGCTAGGGAGCTGATCACATTGCACAAACATGGCTGTGGGTTAACTTGTGAGATTCTGAGGCTAGGAACGAAAGAGGAGTTTTCTAAGGGCGTGAAGCAGGGCATGTCCTTAGATGTCAACATACCAGAGATGCCATTTTGCTCTGCATAATAGTAGAACAGGAAATTAATAAATGTCAGAGTAGTTTAAAATCACCAGAGTTGCATAAAAAATTTGCATATTCCCCGGTGAAGCCTAAAGTTCCATTTACTCAGACTTATCCCATATCCTACTTGTAGAAGACACAAATGGTTGCTTGCAAAACAGCCTTGCTCTCCTTTATTCTGCACACCCGCTTGGCTGTCTCTTCCTTCTCCATGTCAGTCATAGAAGGACAATCTCATCCCTACGTTTAGAGCCAAATCAATCAAGGCTGAGGATGTAGTTTAGGGGTACAGCACTTACATGCAAAAACCTCAGGCTCTGCCCCCCAGCACAGGAGTACAAAAGAATGAATTACTCCAGTGTTCGCAGTGTGACCTTGTTCTCCTTTTCAGTGACTGCTGTAGACACAGGCTTGTGCCTCAGTTCTGGTCTTGATTCATGGTGCTCCATCTGCTGAGAGGTCCTCTACAAAAAAGACTTTTTTCCCCATTGAGAAGATGCTCACAGTTGAAAGCTCTGAGTTCGAGGCTTTTTCACAGCTGAAAGGAAAGTCGGATGTCAGCACCAGCAGGGGTCTTCAGATGAGGACCCAGCAGAAGAAAGAACATGAGCTTTTTGGCCATACTGGTTGATTGTTAAGTCCAAAATTCTTATTGTTTTAAGTTATTGGGTTGATTTTTAATTTTTAGCCACTTTCATCCCCACACTGACCACCTGCACCCTGGCAGTCATTCCTCCTAATGAATGCAAATCATCAAGACACAAAGAAGACAGGTTTTGATGATAGCTGATTTACTGGCAGGGAAACTAATCCTGCAGATGCTAAAGAGAAGATGTCCCTGAGGCAGTGGTGGTACCCGTAGCCATGAGATCATAGATCATTTCTAATCCCAACCCCCACCGAATCTTATCAATACACTGCATTCTGCAAGTTTAGGAAGAGTATAATTTATGTTTATCAAAGGCTCCTAAAGAAATGATGCTTCGGGTAGCCTTTGAATGCTCCAAACTCTTCCCTTCTTTTGATGGGGAGGGATGAGTTTAACACAACTGCATTGTGTGTCCTGCTTGATAGGAAGTGTTCTCATGACAGCCTTGTCACTGCAGTGGGTGCCGGAGATGCTTTGATGTGGCCTGCATTCGGACAGCCTAATACTTGGGGAAAATGTACTGAAATGGAACAAGATTGCTTTCTGCCCAGCTGCTCTCCAAAGGCTGGACGTTTTTAGCACTGAGCAAAGAAGCTCATATTTGTTTTGACAGTCCTGGCAGGGAGAACAATGGTTGATTATCCCAGCACTTTACTAACAAATAAGACTGCCTCCAGCAGAGATAAAATATGGGTCTTGACTTGATTGCATTTCATGTCCAAGGGAATTCTCATCTGTTGGCTGGCATGCCCTCTCATTATGCAGAGCATCTCTTCTGTCCCTCATCCTTGCCCCTCAAAGCAACCCATGGCTCTCTTTCTGAAAAGGGGCCTTATGCAGTGTCTGTGGGCACGGTGCTTTGATTATCTTATAAAGCATGCATTTTCACCTTCTCCGTTCCATTTCTCAGTAGCTAACTTTTGTTGTTTGCTTTTGGATCTGCACACGGTGAGGTTGGATTTTCATCTGTGATTTTTGTGACTGTTTACTTTTCATAGTTGCTTGGGGTGCCCTCACTGTTGCAGCACGGAGCAGCCCTGGAATTTTCCATCATATCCACATTTCACGGGGCTGGCCTAGGATCGGAAAGACACTCAGCTCTTAAGGAGGACCAGCATTTGGTTCCCATCACCCATATCCCCCGGCTCACAATTGACTGCAATCTCAGTACTGGGGGTTCCTGCGCACTCCGTCCGCTGGCCTCTTCCAGTGTCGTGTACTCATGCGTATGTTCCCATATAGACACACACATAACTGGAAACATAAAGCTTACAAAAGAATGCCCCAACACATATCCACAGATGTGCTTTGCATAGATTGTGTTCAAAACGAAGGGATTTCATATAATAGAAAAAATACTCTTATTTCTCTATTGTTCACCTTCCAAAAGACTAGAAACTGAGCATTTTTTGAAGTGTAGTACATATGAGGAAAAGTTTATACCTTAAGGCATTAAGAGCCCTCCTATATAGGGTTCCCCTCTCTGTCATCTGTCCCTTCCCTATCTGTCTCTCTTTAGCTTCTGTCATCTAAACGAATTCTGCTGGTTGCTGTGTTTAAGCTCGGTTGGGCTAGCATGTCCTGAATGGTGGTGGTTTCTCTATTTTCACTACCACATATTATTCCATCCCACACATATACCACCATTTACTGTCCTTTGATTCCTGTCTGTTTGGGACCATCACCAATAACACCGTCGTCACACCTCTGTACATTTCTTTTGGTAAATGTGTCTTCTTTTTCTTAGTTATGAATACCTGGAAGCAGAATTGCTGGGGGAGAAGGCACACAAATTTTCAGTGTTGGTAGAACTTTCCAAAATAGACTTCCACCAAAGCATATGAAAGTCCTGTATCAACTGGATCCTTAACAGAACTTGGGCCGGGCAGTGGTGGCACATGCCTTTAATCCCAGCACTTGGCAGGCAGAGGCAGGTGGATTTCTGAGTTCGAGGCCAGCCTGGTCTACAGAGTGAGTTCCAGGACAGCCAGGGCTACACAGAGAAACCCTGTCTCTAAAAACCAAACCAACAAACCAAACCAACCAACCAACCAAACAAACAAACAAACAAACAAAAAACCCAAAACAGGGTTTCTCTGTATAGCCCTGGCTGTTCTGGAACTCACTCTGTAGACTAGGCTGGCCTCAAACTCAGAAATCCACCTGCCTCTGCCTCCCCAGTGCTAGGATTAAAGGCATGTGCCACCACTGCCAGGTCTTGTTTCTTAATTATAAAAGTTTTTTTAAGTCTCAGGTAACATCTCACTGCGCTATTAATTTGCATGCCCCCAATGACTAACAAAACTGCATACTTTCTGTCTGTCCTCACTCTGTGAGGTGCTTTAAAGAATTTTGTTCTTTTTATGTTGAGGTTTTTAGAGATGTGCACATTTGTGTATATATAATGTACATCCATTCCTCAATATAGATTTCTTGCTAATTTGTAAATCTTTACATAATATAGAAATGCATTTTTATTATGTTTATTTTGTGTGTGGATGGGTGACACACATGCCATAGAGCACAGGTGGCATTTAGAGGACAGTTCAGAAGTTGGCCCTCTCCTTCCATGACATAGATCCCTGGGATTGAGCCCAGGCCATCAGCTTCACAAGCTGAGCCATTTTGCTGGCTTTGGAAATAACTTTTCTATTGGGTTCATATATTGCAAATACTGTATCCTACTCTGAGGATTTTTAAAAATTGCCTCTTGATAAATAGGAAAAAATGACATAATTTTAGGTTTTTAAAATCTTTTGATTTACAAAATAATAAAGAGAATTCTTCTATGCCCATTTTCCGGCTTGTGACTTAGCATACAACCACATCCTTGGGCAACTATCGATCTTTACTCTCCCCTAAAATTCTTTTGTAAATTAGATAACATAGAATCTTTTACTCTGGCTTTTTTTTTCCCAGCACACTACCTTCAAGATATATTTGGCAGACAGCTCTCTCTGAGTTCCAGGCCACCCTGGTCTACATAGTGAGTTACAGATCAATCGTGGCTATGTAGTGAAGCCCTGTCTCAAGGAAAGAGAGGGTGGATGTTTATATTGTACCAGTAGAGGTTTGGTTTTTTTTTTTTTTCCAGTGTCAGTAATATTTCACTGTAGGGATATACCATAACCTTTTAATAAATTCACCAGTTGATGGACATTTGAACTGTTTCTAGTTTAAAGCAAATAAAAATAAAGATGCTTTAAAAATGTATATGGTTTTGTTGTTTGAAGTAGGGTGTATGTGCATGTGCACATGTGTGTATGTATGTGTGTGGTTGTGTTGCATCCTTCTTGGCACTTGACACCATCACGGATTACATCACCAGACTGAGGTGACGTTATCACTTTTGACTGGAGTCCCACTGATGTGAGTGAGGCATCATGTCAGAATCCGAATCACACTGATCTAGTCCTGTAAGGTCAGCTGCACTCTTTTGATTAAGGCGATGTGAACTAGGAAGCTGTACCATGGAGCTAATGTTGTGTCTTCTGTCACTCTAAGCATCTGCAGAGTCTTCAGGGCCACTCACCTTCTGCTTCTCCCCTAATCCACGGGTATTTCTGGCCGGCAGGAGTTCTTGCCCTTCTGTTGCCTGACAGTCAGTATCTATGCTTCTTCTTGTGTGTATGGCTGGAATTTGGGGGCTCTGCCTTTCTTTTTTCTTTTTTTCTTTCTCTTTCTTTTTCTTTTTTTTTTTTTAATTTTTATTTTGTTTTGTTTTATTTTTTCGAGACAGGGTTTTCTCTCTGTAGTCCTGGCTGTCCTGGAACTTGCTCTATAGACCAGGCTGGCCTCAAACTCCATCTGCCTTTGCTTCCCTAGTGCTGGGATTAAATGTGTGCACCACCATTGCCTGGCATCTGCCTTTTTATATAAATAAATGGTAGTATAGTTATGTTATAAAAACAACATTCTTATTGATCCTCTGGCACTTTCACATCATACCCCCATCACACTCACTTCCCAGTCCTTCTATGTCCACCCCTACCTTTGTGGCCCCTTCCAAAAAAGTAAAAATAAAAATAAGAGGGGCTGGTGAGATGGCTCAGCAGGTAAGAGCACTGATTGCTCTTTTAAACGTCATGAGTTCAAATCCCAGCAACCACATGGTGGCTCACAACCACCCATAATGAGATCTGACGCCCTCTTCTGGTGCGTCTGAAGACAGCTACAGTGTACTTAAAATAAATAAATCTAAAAAAAAATAAGAATAAAATATTCAGTTTGTGTTGTTTATATCCGCATACATATGGAGCATGATCAGCCTCTCAGTGGCCTGCCCCTTAAATAGACCTGAGTCCTTCCTTCCTCCCTCAGACCCCCAACCAGAAGCCATCAGTTGTGGAGATCTATATTTCAGCATTCCCATCGCATTTTTTAAAAAGTTCTCTTTGGTGGCTTCCTGTCTAGGTTGTAACTTTTGGGGGTTAATGGGACTTGGGGTGAGGGCAGGGCTTGCTACAGAAGCCTTCCACATCCTTCCCTCTCAACTGTGCATCCTCAGTCATCCACACTGCGGCAGAAGTAGCCTCCTCCATCTTCACCGTCAGGGGAGCGTGGATCATGGGCCTCTCTACACAGTTCCTGGTGACAGCGTAGCCCACGGACACAACTCCTGGGTCAGTAGAACCACTGACCCAGACAAGGCCCTCAGAGGCAACATGGATAGCAACATGGCCTCAGGGGGTAGTACAGGCCTATCAGATCAGTATGGCCCTTGGCAGCATGGCCCACGGACATCAACATGAGTTTAGACAGCAGCACAGACCACAGACAGCTGCAATAGTCTTTGGTGGTGACACTAGCCACATGGATTATGCTGGGAATCAAATCATTCCTCTCATTTAGGCCTGTCCTGGGGCTAACCTGACTCTCTCTGGAGGGATCTTTTTCCCACCCGACAGTCAGATGAGACCTCTCTTTCATCTCTGAATCCTGAGCCCTCCCAGTCCTGTCCTCAAGAAGGACTCAGGGACAAGCGCTTCTGGGTTCCCATTGGCTGGATTTACTGTCCTGGCTTGTTTTGTTCCCTCTCTCTCTTTCTCTCTCTCTCTCTTTCTTTCTGTCTCTCAGTCTCTCTCCCTCTCTCTCTCCCCCTACCCCCAAGACTGCCTCAGAAGCACAAGGATTTGGGTTCAGGAAACTGCTGATGGGTGTCTGGGGACGTGTGAATTCAAGGCTGTCACCTCAGTTTTCATTTAGGCAGCTGGCCAGGGCCCTGTGGATTTTCTGGATTTGGCAAACACACATGGGAAGCCAAGAGTCTTGAGAGGATAGTGGGAGCAGGAGGGAGCTGGGTGCTGTGGAAAAGGAGGCTGTGAAATCCACACCAGCCACTTCCCGTGGGACCCAAGCAAATCGTGTGAGCTCCTCAGGTCTCACTTTTGTTATCTTTAAAAAGAGGAGGCCTCGATCTAATCTTGGCTGTGTTATATTTGGGATTAAGTGAAATAACATCTGCTCAAATAGCGTCAGGAAGTGAACCTTCATCTGAGCCCAGGGCCTTTTTTCCTATAGAAGTGTTTGCCTGAAGAACAGTTGCTGAACCGCTCAGTGTCTTGGTTTCTTCCTTCACAGAGCTGGGAGGATGATGCAGAGTGGTTGTGAGGATTAAATACGCTAATCTATGTAAGGCTACTTATAGCTGGGCTGAACCCTGGTGTTCACAGTTCATCTATGGCTGCCAGAGTTACAGTGAAGTCTGCAAACCTGGGATCCCAAGATGGGCCCCGCCTCCCATCTTAGTTGGTGCTACTGTAATAAAATGCCATAGGCTCAGTGGCTTACAAACAAGAAAAACTAGCCTGGCAGTGGTGGCACATGCCTTTAATCCCAGCACTTGGGAGGCAGAAGCAGGTGGATTTCTGAGTTCGA
>NW_022196897.1:87629387-87672634 GCF_008632895.1 Mastomys coucha
GCTTTCCGGATATTTCCAGAGCTGGGACTTCAGTGAGCCAGACTTATCCTGCTCTTATCCTATAGAAACACCTGACTAAGCACCTAATATGCACCAAGAGCTTTGTTCAGGGCTTATAAAGACTTAAGAAAACTCACTCAGTGAATCCTGAACAAAGAGACACATGAGCTAAGCTGCATAGAACCCAGCTTTCTGCCCAGGGCACATTTAAGTGGTAGCACAAGTAATAGATCCCACAGACAGCAGTGGTCCCTCTGGTGGGAGGCAGAGAGAGGAGGGGTTTCAAAGAAGAAAGAGCTGCTCAGAGAAGATAGCCCAGGTGTCTGTATGCAGGTCCCCTTTGGGTTTCGGCCACATAGAAAGCTGCATGTGCCATAGGACCTTTCACAGGGGCCGGGGGCTGAGGGTTCAGTCAGCATATATGTGCTGGTTCCACAAGTGAAAGACCTGAGTTCAATCCCTAGACTCTGCATAAAAAGCTAGACATGGAAGTGTGCCTGTAAGCCCAGATCTGGGAAGGCAGAGAAAGGGGGATTCCTGGAGCTTGATAGCCAGTTTCAGTGAGAGACCTTGTCTCAAAAACTGAGGCAGAAATGTAACCAGATGCTTGACATCAACTTCTGTCCTCCATCCCCCAACCCCCTACACTCACACATGCAAAACACCTTGCATATCCTAGCCAAGAACAGCTGCTAAGGGAGGTGAGCTGGAGAGGCTGAGGTTACATAAGAATGGCAGATGTTGCTTGTTGGCCAGTCAACTCAGTGGAGGCTCCAGAAATGCCATCCTAAAGAACAGTACCACACTAGCCCTGGCATGTGGGCTGCTCTTGACCCACCTTATCAAAGCTTAAAAGTAAGCCTCAACAGAATCCAGTAGAATCATGAAGACATTCTATGATCTCCAGAACAACTCCCAACACTCCACTCAATGTTGTCATTCTCATGATGTCCACTACCATTCAGTAAGGATATTAGTAGGCAGATGAAAATAAAAGGCTGAAGAATAAGGTCAGAGGAACAGAATAGAGATGACCCAGATACGGGAGGTAGTAAAGACTTTAAGATAGTCACCGAAAGTAAGTCTGAGAACAAAAAGGAAAAAAATGGACATCTTGAAGCAAATATTTTCACATGGAAAGCTTGTAAAAAGACCAATGGAAATTTCAGAACCAATATATATATATTTATATATATGCACAGAGAGAGAGGGAGGGGAAAGGAAGAAGAGGGAGAGGGAAAGGGGAGATAGGGAGAGGGGGAGAAAGAGGGAGAGGGAGAGGGAGAGAGAATGAGACAGAAGGAAAAGGGGAAGGAGTAATGGTCAAATTTTTCCCCAGAGATCCATATGTTAGAAATTTGGGTCTCAACAAAGAGCTATTAGGAGATGGTCAAAGCTGCCTCATGCACATGATGTGTTATTTCAAGACAGACCTAAAAGCAACCCAAAAATCAATCATGGTCTTAAATGACTAAAAAGTGTCCAAGCAACTCTTTCTATTTATAAGCTAATTATCTCAGGGCTTTGTTATAGTAACAGAAAGGTGACTAACCTAACAATCAAGCAATTGTCAGTGGAGGCTGAGAGACCTGACTAACTACTTCTTAACAAAGAGGCAGTACTCAATCCACACGTGGAAAATCTCTCGACATCATTAGTCATGGAGAAAAGTCAATTAGGATCACAATGGCATATAACTACACGGCCATCAGTGTGAGGAAAGTTAAAAAGGTTGATTATCTCAAGGGATGAAACCGTGGGTTAAATAAAACTGCCACCCATTGTTGACTAATACACAAAGCAAACTAAGGTAGAAATAATTTTTTCCATATTCTCAATTCTCTCTGTACAGCACTTCACTTCTGAGCTCCAATGGCTGCTTCTTCCACACTAACAAGATACACAGAACTAAGTTCCGGAGGGTCCAAAGAAGAGCTACACCTATCCCCAAAGACTTAGGGTTCTCCTCATTCTTGGGGGCTTTCTCAACTCTGTCTTTGGAGATATTTATTTAGCTGTCATTATATAATCACAGTCTATTACTAGCTCGGTATGCCCCTCCCTTCCCAGGATGACAATGAGAGAGTCTGAAGGTCCCTCGCTTCTAATTATGACTCTCATTTGGATAACCAGGCTTGACCCTGAAGCTAGCCAGGGGCCCACTTCAAGTCACCTCATCAAAACAAGAGAAGGCCCTATCATTCCAGAAACCCCACAGGATTTAGCAGCCTTGTGCCAGGAACCGGTGGAAAAACCCAAACCATAGAACAAAGGTGACCGTGGCCCCTCTGTCCCTCAGGAAGCTGTGAAGGCTCAAGATGCCGCGTGTCAGAATCTGAAGGTGTACTGCCTTAGTAACAATCTCTCAAAAAAAAAAAATCAGCCAAAAATTGTTTACTGTTGGTTTCTTAGAGGATTAAACACTTCTCTACTCCAAAGCCAAGCACTTCCATTCTTAAGTATTCACCCAACGATCATCAAACTGCATACGGACCAAAGTCTTCAGCAATATTTACAGTAGCATTATTCATTCTGACCCGAAAGTCAAATCAATTCAAATGCTCATCAACAAGAAAAACAAAGGAACACACGGCAGTGCCCTTAGAGTTCTACTCCACGCAGTGCTCAAAGTTCTGTTAAATGGAAGGAGACGCAACCAACCATCAGTACATTTTCATGAGAGCGGAGACATTCAGGGTAGGATGACAACAGATACTGCATTTTCTATATTATATAAATATATCACAACAGCAGTGACTGAAGGCCAAGGACTGACTGGGAAGAAGGAATTGTACAGAATAATGAAAGTGCTGTTTATCTTACTGGGGGGTATGAAAAACTTTTAAATGTAGCTAGAAAGATAGTTCAGTGGTTAACAGCACTTGCGTATCATGCAGACGACCTGGGTTCAGTTCCTAGGACCCACATGGAAGCCCACAAGCATCTGTAAGTAACCCCACTTCCAGGGGATCAGATGTCCTTGCTTAGGCACCAGGCATGCCTGTGGTGGGTGGTACACAAGCAGGTAAAACACCCATAAACAGAAAATCAATACTTTAAAAAAAATTATCAGGAGTATGGGTTAGAGATACATACTTATACTAAACTTTGCAAAGTGCACACCTAAGATGTGAGCAGCTCCCAGAAAGCAAACCAGCAGTGTGGTGGTAGCTCACGCCTTTAATCCCAGCACGCAGAAGGCAGAGAGAGGCGGATCTCTGAGTTTGATGCTAGCCTAATCTACAGAGTGAGTTTCAGGACAGCTAAGGTAACACAGAGAAACTTTGTCTCAAAAAAACCAAAAACCAACCAACCAACCAACCAAACAACCCACCACCACAACCTCTACTATCACCACCAACAAAAAGCCAACAAGTACATGCTCTGTCATGAGATAGATGGAGGTTCAACATCTGATTTTGTTGTGTATTATTTACCAGCTTTGGTAACACTGAGTCTTGGTCTTAAAATTATTCACCCGCCAGGCAGTGGTGGCACATGCCTTTAATCCCTGCACTTGAGAGGCAGAGGCAGGTAGATTTCTGAGTTCGAGGACAGCCTGGTCTACAGAGTGAGTTCCAGGACAGCCAGGGCTACACAGAGAAACCCTGTCTCGAAAAAAACAAACAAAACAAAACAAAACAAAAAAACAAAAAACAAACAAACAAAAAAATTATTCACCCTTCAGGAGGGGATTGAGAATGAGATAAATACTGGGTGAAATCAGCCAGTGTCTAGGAATTGGGATAATTATTTTATACTATCATAATAAAATGGCATGTCATTGTAATAAAAAAACCATGATAAGAAATTAAATAACCAATTGTAACGCCATCCAACACAACTCCTGTAACCCTGGAGGTAAAATCCTTTTCTGGTCGGGTATATGCTGGTTTTCTCTGCAAAACTGACAGCATCTGGCATATGAGATGCTGACCCCTTCAATTATGTATTAAGAGTGTGCTTTTAGTAGACACGTTTATAAAAATGCTAAAGAAGTAAGGCTGATAGCTTCTGAAAATCTGTACCTTCTTTTAGAATATCTTCACTGAACTTGTACATCTGTGGGTTGTCACACACATACATGAGGGGGTGCTCATGCACATACACTTGTGGGCGTTGTTCCTCAGAGCCATCACAGTGGGAGTGGGTTTTTGTTTTCTTTGTCTTTACTCTTTTCTGAGACAGTCTATGAACCATCTGCCTCTGCCTCCTGAGTGTTGGAAATAAAGGTGTGTTATACTACACCTGGCACTCCAACCAACCAACCAAACAACCAACCAACCAACCAACCAAACAAACAAACAAAAATCCACCACCACCACCACTACCAAAAATCCAACACGTACATGCTCTGTTTTAGACAGATGTGGGTTCAATATCTGTTTTTCTCGTGGATTATTTACCAGCCTTGGTAAAGACAAGTCTTGGTTTAAAATTCCTCACCCATTGTTTTTAAGGCAAGGTCTCTCAATAGGATTTGGAGCTCACTGATTCAGCTAGGCTGGCTGGCCTGAAAGCTCCAAGACTCCCCCTCTCCAGTGCTACATGCCACCATAGCCTTTTACAACTTGGTGCTGGGGATTGAACTCAGGTCCTCATATTTGGGTCGCAAGCACTTTGCTAATTGATCCACCTTGTTAGCCCCACAAAATGAACTTTTTTGTTCTTTTGGTTTTTTTTTCCGAGACAGGGTTTCTCTGTGATAGCCCTGGCTGTCCTGGAACTCACTCTGTAGACCAGGCTGGCCTCGAACTCAGAAATCTGCCTGTCTCTGCTTCCCAAGTGCTGGGATTAAAGGTGTGCGCCATCACTGCCCCACCAAAATGAACTTTTAAAAAGGTTAATTAGGGCTATCTACACGGTTATTGTATAAAATTGTTGGCGCTAAAGCCTGACAACTTGAGTTTGATTCCTGGGATCTACATGGTGAGGAAAAAAAGAGTCATTTTTTCTTTTCTAAAGATTTATTATTAAAAATAAGTACACTGTAGCTGTCTTCAGACGTACCAGAAGAGGGCATCAGATATCATTATGGGTGGTTGTAAGCCACCATGTGGTTGCTGGGATTTGAACTCAGGACCTTCAGAAGAGCAGTCAGTGCTCTTACCCACTGAGCCATCTCATCAGCCCCAAAAGAGTCATTTCTTACAAGTTATCCTTTGTCAATGAGCATGCTATGGCATGTGTACCTAGACAAACGTTTAAGAAACAACAAATCAGATGTGGTTTCTCAGACTTCACAATACATTCAGTTCTGTCAAGGCAAAGTTCAACAGGTGCCCAGACCCTTCATGCCTGGGGGAGATCTAGACTGAGTAACTTGGAGGGTTGATGAAGGGTCTTCTCCACATGTCTTCCATCCTCCTTGGACCACAGGCTAGCTGGAATGTTTGTTTCTTGGAAATGGGTTCTTGGCAGCGCATGGATCTTCTGATGCTTACGATCTAAGCTTCTTTGGGTTGGCACACTGGCATACCACCCAGTCCTTAAGGCCAAGGATGATGTCAACAGGGAGAAAAGTCCCCTCCACCCTGATTAAGGCAAGGTAAAGGCTAACAGCTGGTAACAAACTAGGCCCAGAGTTCAACCTACTGCAACGCTCTGAACAATGGGCCTACTGGCCCATAGTGAGCCCTCAAATGTGTCACAAGCTCCTGCCTTCAGACATCACACTCCTTTTCTGCAGAGTCCAGATTTCTCATCAACCCTTGAATCCTTCTTGATTCTCCTGGGTCAAGGTCAGGCCAGTTGTCCTTGCTATGCGGTACCTGCCACAACCCCCCCCCCCCCTTCACGTCATAGCTCTATCTCTCTCCCGGCTGGGCTCCTACCTTTATCTCTTTGAAGGTTTATTGTGGTTGTCTGTGCTATGCGGTGGTGAAGAGAGGAAATTCTGTCCTGGTGTACAGGTACACAGTCTTTAGTTTCTGGGGCTGGAATGCTGGGAGAGAGGCATCCTTTAGTCGAGAAGGCTTTGGTAGGCCTAGTGAGGAAACACACCCTTATTTATCATGAGTTACAATCAGGAGCCAAAGCACATTGATATCTATGTTCTCTGTTCATCCACATCCCTTTGGTGTTTTTGTCTCTTCTTTGTAACAGCTGCTGGTCTTCAGGGAGCCTGTGACACTGCATACAAGCTTCTGTCTCTTGGGTCTGCGTCCTTCTACCTATGTTTCATATCCCCTGTCTGGGCCAAGTTCAAGCTAATTAGCTGCCTCACCCAGTAAGTGAACAGGACAACAGTCTTCCAGGCTGATAGGAAAACACATTTTTCAGGGTCACTTCTTCACGTAACTCCCACAATGAATTTCTGTTGCTTAGGTTGATGGAGCTGCTGAGCTGTCCAACTCAAGATAACGTTCCTAGGTTTCGCTTTCCCTAGACTCCTCTATGTATGGATAGTCTCATATCCTCCAAACACATCTCTGCACTTTGCTTTCATCAAGCTAACCAGAGTCAAAATTAATATTGTTATTAAGAGAGCATACAAACTCCTGGTGGTCCCAGGAGCTGGCTGCTAGATCCACCCACACAATCTCTCCCTGTCCATCAGGCAGGGAAGGAAATTTGCCAGCCTGGATGCTGGGCTAACTGGCTTACAAGCTCTTGTAAGATGCATTTATAAGAGGAAACTCCCTGGATACTTCATGAGGTAGGCAGCTGAGTGTCTCTATATGCACGCATCTTGTCTTTGCCGAGGAGAGAAACTTCCTGTGGCAGTTGGAATATCAAGTGGCTGTTCAACATCAAGTCCTGCAGGTTAAAAACTTACCTTCATAATTATACTTGCAGAGTAGGCCTTTCGAGTATTTTAGAGCTCTGGGGACAGTCTGTGGAAATTACCAGAACTGATGGGCTAGCAGGCAGCCTGAGAACCCCCAAGTAAATCCCTTTGCTGTCTATCATCTGTCTGTCTGTGTAGCTCTCTATGTCAGTCTGTGTGTCTATCTATCTATGTATCTATGTATCTATCTATCTACCATCTTTTATCTATCATCTACCTACCCTCTCTATCTCACAAGATGGTGATGTTATCTATCATCAATCTCTCTATCATCTATCCATCCAAATCTATCACTTTTCCATCCATTATCTGCCCATCATCTATCTATTCATTCATTATCTATCAATTTTCTGTACATTGATTGTCTATCATTTATTCCTCTTTCTCATCAACCTAAACGTATCTATCCATCACCCATCGCTCATCGCTCTCTCTCTCCATATATATCTTTTATTCATCTATTATTTATCATATATCCATTTCCCTGTCTATCATTTATCCATTCATTATCTATTTATTATGTATTCATCCATAATTTATCATTTGTGCATCTATTATCTCTCATCATCTATCATCTATCTGTATGCTTCTCTGTCTGTCTGTCTGTCTGTCTAGCTTTCTAGGTCCTCTCTCTCTCTCTCTCTCTCTCTCTCTCTCTGTTCCTCTCCCTCTCACCATTAGATATGATTGCATTTTAACAGGCCCTGGGCATCTCTGCACTTTATGTAAGGTAGCTAGCATGTTGCTAGTGATTTGGTTGTTAGTCTGGCTTGCCGAGAAGGCCTGAGGCACAGCTCACCGTGGGCTGATCCTCACTTTGTGATGAAGCTTCTACTTGCTGGATGACACTAGAGAACAGAAATGTATACTCATTAGTGCCTGCTTGTCAGAACTTACTACGTCCATGAAAAAGGAGATTGCGAAGGACCATCCTGATTTGGAACAAGTGACACTTCTAGTTTATTCTTAATTGTCCTTCTATGCAAATTTTTCTTTCCCTTTCTAATTTGTCATGTGAGAAAATATTAAATTAGCCTGAACATGTAGAAACAGCTTCCCACTTTTGAGCCTTTGTTTTAGTCCCTTAGGCGTTTAATCGTTTTTTTTTTTTTTTTTTTGACTAGATTTGCTTGGCAAGTTGGAGAAAAAAGATAACGTTATTGGGGGCTGGGGAGGCAGCTTTTTAAAGACAGAAGTACAAAAGGAGCTGCCATGTGAGGCCTCAAATTAGGATGGGAAGCACACACTCTATAGCTGTAGCTTACTCTAATTGAATGTTTAAAACAGAGAGGATCTGACGTGACTCAAGAGCCTGCAATTAAAGTTATTTTTTCTAAGAAGTGCCCTCTTAGTATATAATATAACCTAATGGCCACCCTTCACAACTAGCTTGGCAAAAGAGTATATTTCATTGTGAATAGATTTCATTTTAAAGAGCATATTCCATCTTACCATACAGATTTTTTGAGAGATGACAAAGTGTTAGGTTTTCTGAAGACCTGGATATTTAACTCCTCTCCCTGACACTCATCTGGTAGGGTAACCCTGACAAATCTGAGCCACAATTCCCAGGCCCATCAATGTGTAACCTCTTCCATGACTTAGGCACATGATCACTGGGCTCCATAAGAGACAAGAGGCTTTGTAAATGGGAGCAAATGTTAAGACTCAGTCAGGAGCAAGGCACACAATCCCCAGTGAACCTGAGCTGGATGGATTTATGAGGCTAGATTGGGCCATGATGAAATCCATACAAAACCTCAGAGTCATTTCAGTAGACATCCTGACTCCGTGGCTCTGACCTAGGTTACTGTGTGGAGGGCAAGCTGGTACAGCTTTCTGCAGGGCCTTTAGAATTTCCCAGTAAAATAAACCCAGTGTGTGCCCAACGTTTTACATGTGCAGGAACTTGTCCTGCTGGGAAGTCTGAATGAGTTCATAAGACATAAACTGAGGCCTGGGGAGATGGTCCAGTTGGTAAAGTGCTTGTTGTTCAAGCATGCAGATCTGAGTTCTGATCCCATCACACAAGTAAAAAGCTGGGCATTTTAGTGAGTGCCTTTAATCTCAGCTCTGGTGAAGCAGACACAGGACAGTCCCTGGAACTTGCTGACTCAGTAGCTAGCTCAGTCAGGCAACTCCAAGTTGACTGAGAGATCCTGAAAAATACAAGTAGGCAGTGATCAATGAAGATACCTAATGCAACCTAATATCTGTCTATCTGTCTGTCTGTCTGTCTGCCTGCCTGCCTGCCTGTCTGTCTGTCTGTCTCTCTCTCACTCTCTCTCTCTCACATACACCTCTCTGTCTCTCTGTCTCTGTCTCTCTGTCTCTGTCTGTCTCTCTGTCTCTGTCTCTGTCTCTGTCTCTGTCTCTCTCTCTCTCTCTCTCTCTCTCTCTCTCTCTCTCTCTCTCTCTCTCTCTTTGGTTTTTCGAGACAGGGTTTCTCTGTGTAGCCCTGGCTGTCCTGGAACTCACTCTATAGACCTGGCTGGCCTCGATCTCAGAAATCTGCCTGTCTCTGCCTCCACACACACCTCTTTTAAGGAAAGAAATAGAACTCTTCCGGATGTCCAGGTTCTTGTTACATACAGTCCATCTTCACAGCTCCTGGTTTCCCTGTTGCTGCTCTGAACAAAAGCAGTGTGGGGGAGAAGAGGTTTGTTCTGTGTGGCGGTTCAGTGTGTGGCCCACCATGGAAGGGAAATCAATGCAGTCAGAGCTTGCAGTACTGCTTGCATTGCATCCACAACCAAGATACATACCAATGAACAGTTCTTAGTATTCATGCTCTCTATTTTAGCTCAGCTTGTGATCCCTTGTTGAGGGAATCTGTCTACTCATGGCCAGGATGGATCTTCCTATATCTATTGCCCCTCACCCCCAATTAAGGCAAGCCAAGAAACCCATTTCTCAAATGTTCCTAGATCCTGTCAAATTGGCATTTGAAGCTAACCATCCCAGTAGTCTGCTGAAGCTTTGACCACCATGTCACAGAAGAGGAAACCGAAGCCCAAAGATGCATGGCAACCTGCTCAGCATGGCAGAAAAAGGAAAAGGCTCAGGTTCGACGTTCAGTTGTGCAGTTTGGCTGCAGACCCTGAACATTCGGTTACTATGCAGGCGCAGGTGTGGACCCACATTGTGCTGAGCCTGAAGCTCATACAACTTTAAAGTGCCTCCCCGTAAAATACAAACCACAGAAAAAAGTTGGACATGAATGAATACTGATTTATAGGGAGGAAAGGAACTGCAAAGCTTACACAATTTTAAATAGCTGACAAAAATACCACAAGCATCACAAAATTCAGAAAATTTTCTTTTTAAAAAATTAATTTACTGTCTTGTGTATTTCTTTCTTTCTTTTTTTTTTTTGGCTGCACACTCTGCTCACTTATAGCTTTGAAATATTCTTGCTTTATAAAGGGAATAGGAAGTTAGCTGATTCTTTCCCACAGCTTGGTAAATAGGCTTTCTTTCTCTCTTCCTCTTTTCTTCCTTCCTTTCTTCCTTCCTTTCTTTCTTTCTTCCTTTCTTCCTTCCTTTCTTCCTTCCTTCCTTCCTTCCTTTCTCACTTTCTTTCCATTATTGGTAGTTGTAGCATAGAAAGGGTGTCACTTTGGACATTCACTCACATTTTCTGGTACCATACGGATATGACTCTACAACAATGGGCATGGTAATAATGCTCCTTTACTATTCCTAGACACAAAGCTTCAGTTGCAGTCATTATTAAGAGTGAGCCACTTTTTTTTTTTTTGTGAGCCACTTTGTTAAGAGCGTTTCTGGTTGCATCTGATAGGCAGCAAGCCTGTTTGTGTCCCTCATGATGAGAAGAACTTTCTGTCCTTAGCAATCATTTGTATATCACTTCTCTGCTCCAACAAAATCCTGCAGTGCTTTTACTCGGGCATGTTTGTACTGAAGCGCTGAACCTGTAACCCTACAATATCATAGGAGTGTTTCAAGAGTTCCCATTTATGAATAGCTAGTGCTATGTAGCCACACCCAATAAAAGCAAACTGAATGTGTTCCCTAGAAAGATAAAAGATAAGAGGTATATTTGCTGGATATTTGCTGCCAAAAATTGTAAAAGAAAGTCACCCATGTCAACCTGGCTCACTCATGTTCTCTCTCTCTCTCTCTTACTCTCTCTCTCTCTCTTTCTCTCTCCCTCCCTGTCTCTCTCACGGGCTCATTCTTTCTCTCTCTCTTGATATGTCTCTCTGTCTCTTTCTGTCTGTCTCTCTGTGTGTGTGTAACGTGTGTGTGCAGTTGTGTGCTCAGGAGTGCACACATAGGCCAGAGGAGGACAAAGGTCAGGTGCTCTCCTCTGTCATTCTCTGCCCTGTTCTCTTGACACAAAGAGTCCCACTGGCCTCTGGCCCTGGAGCTACGCTGGCAGCTAGCAAGCCCCAGTGATCTTCCGGAAGCCATTTCCCACAGCACTTGGGGCTTCCCTTGCTCCATCTCTTGCCCAATTCTTGAGTTTACCCTCAGCTAGGCTCTCCATCTGAAGTAAAATGATAAGTAGCTACCAGCCACTTCAGACTTCACTTGGCTCAGGACCAAGAAGAGAAATCGCCTTTCCAAAGTTTCCAATGAGAATCTTGGGATTGAGTTTCTATGGATCAGTTCTGTAGTCTGTCCTTCACTGAAGCCACTGTTAATGCCAGAACTGGGAGGAGAAAGGCCACCAACCAAATCATGATGGCCAAATTAATTAATGTAAGCAATTAAATAAGGCAAGTATTTTTGTTAATTTATACTGGCTACCTCCTCCTAAGGTGGGGCTCAAGAGTTAACATTGGATGTGAGAAAGACAAGCCTTTTTATAGTTCAGGGGTAAGGGCTTTCCAAACAGGGGACTTGGAAGGCAAAATAGGCAGGCTTACAGTTATTGGGAATAACTTGTTATACAGTTACAACAAGTTAGAACAATAATATTAAGAATAACTAATGTTATAATTGTATAACAAGTTATTTCTAGTGACATCTGCAACTAAAGCAGGGTTGCAAGATGGACATAACAAGATATTCGTATCTTGTTACAAGATAGTCACAAGTGGTCATACAACCTTTTGAAACAATGGTAGGGTTGCAAGATGGTTATACACAGCTTTTTGAAACAAAGACACGTTTGCCACTCCTGGAACAGGCAGCACAGAACCATCTGTAGTTAAGGTTACAGGTGGGGCATAGCCCAATCCTTGAGAAACTGATGTTTAAACCTAAACATGAATGAACCTAGTTTGTCTTTACTAGGCTTTTAAGCCTAAGATGGAGGCAGGCTGGTACTTGACTGCAAAGATGCATAGGCAGATAGAAGGCCAGGCCAGTTTCCCTGAGTCACGTGGGAGAGTGCTGCTGCAGAGGAAGGAGGGGACACCAACAAGGGAAAGCTAGGGGTTGTTTCCTGAACAGAGGGACGCTCTCATCAGGTGAGAACAGCCACCTGCCATACACATTCCATTCCGGTCTTAAACCACAGGAGACCTTTTACAAAGACAGTAAGTCTTCAAGGGAAGATGCCAGAGACAGCACAATAGAAACCATTGACTACCACAATGCTACCCAGGGGAAAGAAAACTCCACTTTGCTGGCTTTTCAAAAGAACCTCAAGTTGCAGTGTGCTGGAGGAATTAGGCCAACAGAATAATTAGTGGTAAGCATTGGGTTGAATTCAATAAATTATAGTATATCTATACAATGGGGAGTCTACAGACACCGAAGCCATGTGGTAGATGAATATTGATGCAGAATGCACTTACCACAATACTTTAAATGCAGACTGAAAAGCAATATTTACAGCATGAGCTTGCCTTTATTTTTCAACTGTGTGTGCCTGTGTACAAAACAGAAAGACAAAACCATCACATCATCGCTTCATGGGTAGCTGTTCTGGGTTTGTTGTACGTTGTTATGAATTGTTCTATTTTTTACTTTGGTTTCATAGTTGAATTTCCTTGGCATTCCCTAATGAATATTTATTACCTGAACATGAGCAAAGCACAATGATACACATGTATAAGAATGTCATAATGAGATCCTTTATTGTGTATGCTAACTAGAGATTTCATAAAAATAGTTATTACTGACTGAAAAGCCAGACAGTCCCATGAAATCTGGTGTTCATTTCCGGAGACAAAAATGCTCAATGCTTTGAGCTGTTTTTCTAGGACTTACCTCAATTTCATGGGATTATGTGTTTACGTTGATATTGATGATGTTTAGGGAATTATGCAGTATGTATTGACTCTCATTGTGTTGAGATTTTTCCCTGGGAGGCATGGCCCGCATACATCTCTTCACTGTGAAAGCAGAACTGAGGACAGATCAAGAGAAACGATGGGGAGGCATGGCACACATACATCCACTCACTTAAAGGGGGAAATGAAGACAGACCAAGAGAAATGATTCTGCCAAAGTTGAGCTCAGTGAACCAATAAGCTTATTGGGTCTACTTACAGGGGTATGAGGGAGGAGTTCCTTACAGGAGTAGAGGGGACCCATGTGCAGCTGCATCACGGAAGAGCCCACCCACCCTAACACGGGTGAAGGTTCTCAAAAGCTGTAACCCCTCTCCACATGACTCACAGTCAGTTCCAACTGGCCCTGTCCACAACTAGGGTTGGTCAAAGTCTCCTCTCCTACCTCCTACAACCTTGGGTAGGGGTCCTCGTGAACCGTGTAAGTTTCAGCTTTGCAGCTATAATGAAGTTTACTTCCGGGGTCTCACGAGCTTAATCCCTTCCTTCTTTCTGGAGGGAATGCTGGCATTGGGTGAAAACGCTTATGGCACACTCTCATAAGGATGAGGCAGGCACCCCATGGGTCGACCAACCCCTATGGCCACTTTCCTACTGAATACACCTGCCAGAGCTAAGTAAACCGCATCTTTCAATCAACTGAAATTTGTTGTTTTCCCGAGTTAGAGCACGTGTTAACATCAACCACTGTTGAACCATCTGCTGTATTCATATCTCTTTCCATAAGTGCCCACTTTTCTTAAGGATTTTGTTTTGACCCCAGAAAAATCTGCCACCAAGTGAAAAACTGTTAAATTTAAAGACATTGTTCTATTTAATTAAATGGATGGAAATATTGAGGCGTCCCATGTCAACTCTAAAATGACCAAATAGCGTTCTCAGAGAGAGAAATGTAGAAGATATGGCTATCACCAATATATGTTCAAATATTCAATTCAGGATGAGTTGAAAGTAACTGGTTTGTGTGTAATGCCATATAAGGAAGGCTTAGCTTATTCAGCAAAGCTGGCAAAGCAGAATCCAGGACGAGATGATTGAAGGGAACTGTACTTGAAAGCCATGTCTCTTCAGCAGCTTTGTGGTCTGATCCTTGCTTTTCTCTCAAACTGAACACTTGAGGACTAATTAAAGGCCAACTAAGAGGACTCTTCCAAGCTTATGGAGGCAGTGCACACACCATGCAATGGGCTTTGTGAGAGCCTTTCTTGCTCACTGTCCTTCCCTAAGAAAGCATTTGAGGATTCTTCCTAACACAGGGAGTGACTAATATATCCAATGTGCTAGGCACTATCTAGAAACTTAAATCAATTGAGATTTTATGTGCTGTGCCATTGTGTGAAACTAAATGTCAAATGTTCCTTCTTACAGGATATGTGTTGCTTCTGGGTAAAACTTTATCTACAAAATAAAAATTAAAAAACTGAAGGACAGATAAATGTTATCTGGAACGTGGCATAGTTTTAAAGTAGATATTATGAATCAAACATTTGAACAGTCCTTGTATAAAGCAACTACATAGATTTGTGTTTCTTATACATAATTGCATTAAAAAAAATTTTTTTTGAGGCAGCATCTTGACTTGTAGCCTAGGTTGGACTACAATTCAATAGGTTTCCCAGGCTGGCCTCAAAATTGCAATTCTCCTATCTTAGCTTCTCAAACTGTTGGTTTTCAGAACTTTCAATCATGCCTAGACTCCATTATTATATTCAAAATGTTATTTTGGAAAAAAATTTTCACATAATGTATTTTGACAGTGTTTTTCTTCTCTCCCATTCCTCCCTAGATCCTCCCCAAGTCCCTATTGATCCAACTTTGTTTTCTCTATCTCTCTAAAATAAAACAAAAACAAAAATAAGGGACACACATAATAAGACAAAAACAAACAAACAAAACCCCAAAAACATATAAAGCAAGATGATACAAAAAGTCCACAAAATACCATGAAGCTTGCTTTATGTTGGCCAATTCCTTGTGGGCATGGGGCCTTCCTGAACAGTGGTTGATACACACAGTGGTTGATCTCCCATTGGAGAAAACTGATTTTCCCTTTGGCAGTAGGTATCAGTTGCAGATAGCCTCTTGATAGGTAGGGGTGGAACCTGGTGTCTACTTCCCCTCTCAGCTCTCGGATTCTATGTGGTTTGAACCTGTGCAGGCCTTGTGCGTGTTGCTGCAGTCTCTGTGGGTTCACATGTACATCAGTCCTGGTGTGCCTCGAAGACACTATTTCCTTGGTGTCATCCATCACCTCTGGCTTTTACAACCTTTCTTCTTCTGCATCTACATAGATCCCTGAGCCTTGAGGAGAGAGACTTTATGAAGGTCACTTAGGACTGAGTGCTTCAAAGGTTTCTCACTTTCAGTACATGGTCCAGTTGTGGTTCTCAGTAAATCCCCATTCCAGCAGAAGGAAGTGCCTCTGATGATGGCTGCTGGGGTCACTGACTGGAGTCCTAGCACAATGTCTCCAATTTTTTAAATAAAAAAAAAATCATTGAAATAAAACCAAAATATTTGATGTTCTTTAAATTTCTAGTGAATCTTTTGTGAAGTTACATTGTGAAGGGCATGGTCAAACATGTCAAATAACTAATATTTTTAATTTCAATTCCTAAAAATATTCACCTGGGGACTTATGACAGACAGACATTTTCTTGGCCTTTTCCCATCTTCCTGAAAATTCTATCTCTTTTCTCTTGTACTAGATTGCTGGATGAACCCATTTCTCTCTCTTGCTTTATCTATCTATCTATGTATCTATCTATGTATCTATCTATGTATCTATCTATGTATCTATGTATCTATCTATCTATCTATCTATCTATCTATCTATCTATCTATCTATCTATCTATCTACTTTTGGGGTTTTTGAGACAGGGTTTTTCAGCCCTGGCTGTTCTACAACTCACTCTGTAGACCAGGCTGGCCTCGAACTCAGAGAGATCCTCCTGCCTTTGCCTCCCGAGGGCTGGGATTAGAGAAGTACTCCATTACCCTCAGGTTTACCCCTTCATTTTAATGGAACACATCCCTCAAAAATACCTTTCTCAGAAAGGTACTCAGAGGTAAAACTTTAAGACTTTGCTTCTAGAACTGTCCCTATTTAATACTCTTTTCCAACTGCGGTTTAGGCATAGTATAAATTAGAAGCTCTTTTCCTTCTGCCTTTTAACACACTGTTCTGCTGTCTCCTGTTTGGTGACATTCTGACCCTGATTTCTCCCTGACAGTACTTGTGATCTCTGTGATGATCTGAAGTTTGGGATGACAGGCTTTAATGAGAGAATTTCTTTGTTACACTTGGCTTTTGAAGGTCCTGTTACCCTAGAAATTTACTTCCTCTGTTAATTCTACTCTTCCTTCCCTCCCTCATTGTCTCTCTCTCCCTGCTTCCCTCTCCCTCTTCCTCCCTCTCCCTCCCTCCTCTTTCTTCTATCTCTTCCTCCTTGCTTATTTGCTTTCTTGTCTTTTTTCCTCTCACTCTAGAGATTAACCTGAGGTTTTATGAATCTCAGGCAAGCATGCTCCTACTCAGTTGCCTCTCTAACCTGATTGCTTAGACTTTGGATCATTCTATCAACCACCTCATTCTCTCATCTCCTATCTCTGTGATGCTTGCATTTCTGGGGATGCTCTTGCCTGTGTTGTGCTACCTAGTGATTGTTTGTTACCTCTGACCCCGTGACTTTAACTTCCTCAAGTTCTTTCTTGCTCTCTTTCATTCTTGCCATTATGGTATCTTCTCTCTGAATGGCTACTGATTATACTACTTGGGAAAAGTGGTACCAAGTATGTGTGGTCAGTGATTTCCCCATTCTTCTGCACTTCCTTTTCCTGCTGGTCATTGTCTTCAGTATCTCCCTTTCATGTTACACACCCAAGAGAAAACCAGGGGAGTGTCTAGGCTGCTAACTGGAAGTCCTGTCCATTTGCTGGAGAGCTTTGCCATCAATGGGGCTTGTCTATGGGTTGCCCCAAATGCTCTACTTGGACCTCCTAGCTGTTCAGTTTAGAAGCCTCTTTATGGACTGAGTAGCCATCTCCAAGCCCGTTCAATCATGCAGATGGGTTTAGTGTATCTGCCAGCCAGCGTTATTGGGCCAGTCGGTATAGGAACAGAATGTTCATAGATCCAACTTCTAATACAAGCCTAGAGTGTAATAAGCAAAGTCACCACCCTCAATAGTTCCTATGTTCAATGCTACAGTGTGACGGAAAGCATCTGTCTCACCCCGCAGTGGAGTTTCCAGACTGTGAGGGTAAAGGTTGGAGATCAAGGGATTCTTCTATACAGGGCAAATCAACTGGCTTTAAAGGGATTGTTTTAAGTTTAAAGACATTTTATTGGAGAAAGACAATAATGGCCTGCTTAAACCAAATGCAGATCATGGCACAAAAGGATTCTGAGCACATACACACCCAGGCTCCACAAGATGTCTTATCCTGAATCCAGAACGTGCTCAGTAAGCAGAAATCCAGGACAATTTCAGTTAGTTCAAGCTCTGTGATGACAGCAGTGCTTCTCAGTTGACATCACACTACTCCAAAGTCAACATTAGCATGGCTATGGCTTCGCTTGAAGCCAGCACGTAGGCATGCTGCCTTTCTGTGGACTGGAGGGATTATAAACCAGTCTACTCTTTGCCTACCACTGATCTGGTGCATACTGGATGCTGGGTTTTGTGCCAGGTGCTTCTCACCTGTGGCACATTAGATTAGTGTCCCGCACAATCCAAGGGCTGTTATTGGGTTTGTAGTCTATATCAGTAGTAGCCACACTCCCTTTGGATTTTTGCAGTGGACACAACAGAGGGGTAGTTTGAAATGTTCCAACAATCTGACAGGGTAGTATAGCTCATGCAACAGATGATGTAACCGGTACAGAGAGGTGATGTCATTGGTTGAAGTTCTCACAATCAACAGGTATTGGGTCCCCGAGTCCAGGGCCCACCAGGTTGTTGCTTCCTCGTGGCACTGCAAGCTCACCAGATCCCTCTGTAGGGCTGGCTCCATGCCCATGCTGCTTATGCCTGGTCTTCTGGGCTTCACTGCAGGGTGTCTCCTGAACACGTTCTTAAGCATTTCTGCTTCACCACTCTCGCTTTTCTAACAGCAAAACGTGGACTGTAAGTAGCATGGGCTTCCCCAACGTCCTCAAATTATTACTTTTGTAGCCAGAACACAGAGGACCTGAAGGGACAAGCCGATTTGAGAAGAGTCAGAAGGGACAGTCTAAGGGTCGGGAGGGTGCGCAAGAAAGACAGAGCTGTGTGATCAAGGCCTGTGCTTGCTAAACCATACCAGTACAACCATGCTCTCTGGGCAAAGTTTCTTACCCAGTCTGATAGGCAAAGAATAATGAAATAGCAGTCAAGCTTCACGGGCTCCCCCTCTGGATGAGAGCTAGGGAGCTGTTGTGCACAGGCTTTGGTGTGGACATACAGGAATGGATATGTGTCCATACACTCATGTGCATGTGCCCAATCATGCATATGTGCATGACAGCGAGTGTGTATGTTTGTGTGACCAAATGTATGTATTGTATGCCTTCATATGTGTATGAATGTGTGAGTGCATGTGTGTGTGAGTGTGAGTGTGTGTGTGTGTGTGTGTGTGTGTGATGTCCACAATATTATTTGGAGGGGGTAGGATGGGATAAGAAGCCACAAAGTCTGACTTCATGTGAGAGAGGTATGCATGTGTCTACATACTCGCTCTCACAGGTTTGCCCACTCAGTCTGTTTTGAACTTGTGGCTTCTCTGCGCTCTGCCCTTAACCCAGGCACTTTTCAGGCTTTCATTTTTTTTTTCATCTCTTTTTAAATGACAACCTCTTGTAATTATTGCAATTTAAAAAACTTTAATAAAAGTATATATATGTGTGTGCATGAGTAGGTATGTGCATGTGAACACAATGTCCTTGGAGTCCAGAAAAGGGTGTCTGATGCCCTGGAACTGGAGCTATGAATTACCTGACATGGGTGCTGGGAACTAAACCCGGGTTCTCTTAATTGCTGAGCCACTTCCCCAGCCCCAGATTCTTGTGATTGATTATGAAGTACCTGCTTGCTTCCTAGCCAGCCACTGTGTTCAGTCTTTTATGCCATCTTGTTAATGTTTCCTGGATCCCTGTGGAATAAATATTATACATCATTTCCAGGTAAGAAAACTGAGCCCCTGAGAGGGGCAGTAATGTACCAGCATCTTATTATTTATAAACTGCAGAGCATACATCTGAACTCAGATATGATTCCAAACACTGCTCTTTGCAGTGTGGTCAATGAAGCAATGCAGTGTGGTCAATGAAGCAAATATTTATTGGGAAGCTACCACTTGCTGGGCACTCCCTCTGACTGCTGGGAAATCATATTAAGCAGACAAGAGCATCAGGGCTCGTGGAACTTACGTTCCACCACTGGGAATAGATATGCAAGTTAAAGAGCAGAGTGTGTCAGACATAAATAATACTCAGAGCTAAGAAGGAAACAGAAGAGGAACAGGAGAACAACAGTTTGGAGCACTCGGAACACTTCTGGAGCTTGGGTTGGTGCTGGGGTTTGGTTGGTGCTGGGATTTGGGTCATGCTGGGATCATGATGGTGCTGGGATCTGAGTGGTTCTGGATTCTGGAGAGTGCTGGGTCTGGGTGATGCTTTGGCACGGCTAACGCTGAGATTTGAGTGGTGCTGGAATCTGGATGGTGCCAAGCTTTGGGTGGTACTTGGGGTTTGCATAGTGCTGGGGTCTGGGTGGCATAGAGGTTGGTGGTGCTGGCTTTTGGCAGTGCTGGAATTTGGAGTGTGGTGATATAAGAGGAGGTGGAGCCATACTAAGAGGTGCATTAATATCTAAGAGACACATTCTCTTAAAAAAATTTTAAAACCTTTATTGATTCTTTATGATATTTGCATCATTCACCCCAATCCCACTCATCTCCCCATCCCTTTGTATCTGCCCTTTGCCCGTGCAACCCCATTCCAACAAACAAAACAAAACAAAATAAATAAAGCCACATCTCACTGTGGAAGCAGCAGTGTGTTACAGTGTGTCCCACAGTATACCCTTTTGTCCATTTCCTTCCATGCAAATGTTCATTACAATGAGTCGTTGGTTTGTTTCAAGGCCTCTGGCTTCTGCTACACTATCAGTACTGGATCCTCACAGGGACTCCTCTTAGACATCCTGTTGTTCTCCTGTGTCATGGAGATCCTGTAGCTTTGGATGATCCAACCAAAGTCCTAGATCTGAGTTGGTCAGCCTGCCAGCTCTCCAGAACCCACACCATTGGGGCAAGCTCTCCAGGACTGTCAACTCCTAGCTCACCCAAAGCCATAGTGACAAGGGGCGGGGCTGACTCTCTGGCCACTAGGGCAAGTCTGAGTCACTGAGCTAATTGAGCTAACAGTTGAGAACTGGCTATTTATTGTAGGAACGAACGAGCCTTTGCGGGCTTCTTGTGCTGTGATATTCTCTCCCTGTGTGAACATTGTTGCCGTGATGCCTTCTGATATGATAGAATGCAACTGCAGGGGTTCGGGGGGGGTCCTTGTAGACCTTGTGTCCTGGTGCTGGGACATGTTCAGCCAATGAGCCTCTTTTGTTGATCAGTACTCAGTTTTGTGTCTTTCATCACGGTAAAAGAGAACAGATTGACAGAGTGGCCAGGGAGAACTCACAGGGGCTTTGTATGAAGACCTCAAGGAAGGGAGGGAGCCGGCCACACTGTGATCTGGATGGGAAGCATTCTAGTAGGAGAAACAGCCAGTACAAAGTGTGGCTGGATGGCAGGTCTATTCTGAGACGGTGGAACAGAAGCCACATGAGAGGAGGAGGGAATATCGAATTCCTTTGGCCATGAAATGAACACTGCATTAACCATGCCAGGCACACATGGGTGATTCACATCCAGCAGGGTAGGCTCACATCCCTATTTAGGTCTTTCTAGAGCAGTGGTTCTTAACCTTCCTAATGCTGCATCCCTTTAATACATTTCGTTTTATTCCTTACATTGGGTTTACCCCCAACCATAAAATTGTTTTCATTGCTATTTCATAACTGTAGTTTTGCTATTGTTATGAATCATAATGTAAATATGATATGCAGGATAGCTGATATGTGATCCCTGTAAAAGAGTTGTTTTGACACCCCAAAGGGGTTGCAATGTACAAGTTAAGAACTGCTGCTCTAAAACCTACAGAAAGTAAAGGCTGGGTTTTGTTAGGGAAGGAGGGAGGAGACTTGTCTACCTAAGCTGAGAGCAGCCTGTGAGGTTGGTGGGTGTGATCAGTGAGTGGGAACCTTTACATTGCATCAGAATATGTAACCCTCAAGTCTTCCCAAGGGCCACCATGCTCATTGCTCTCTTCTTTCCTAATGGAACCAAGAGAGAAGCCTGTCTAACTCTTAAGGCTGTGTATCCAAGGAACTTGCTCCTCCCTAAACACCAGTTCGTGAGGAGTTAATCTAACAGCTGCTCACCTCTCATAATTGACAGGTAAAAGTGTAGACCTCTCTGTTGAACCCCCGGTCTGGAGCTGGGGAAATGGCTCCTATGTAGCCTTGGTTCCAGAAACAATCCAAGTTGGGAGTTTGGAAGTCTTAAGGAAATCAGGCTCAACCCAAAGGAAATCAGATGCAGAGAACAACACAAATTGAATTTTTGGAGGAAATTGCTTTTTGCTTCTCCCGTCTAGCACCCTTTGATTCAATTCTTGGGACTGTATATAAGTTAGTTATAAAAAAATCAACTTGGTATGTTCCACCTGTTAATCAATAAATATTAAATATTAAAGAATTCAATTTGGGAATGTCTGGCGGGCCTGGGTGACAGGGTCCCAGAAGGCTAGTTATGTCTCTGCTGCCTTTTTGGGTTCCCTCTCCTAAACTGCACTGGTGACACATTGGGAATTCCACTCCCTGAACTTGAGGACAAATGACAGCCATCCCCATGATGACCATCTGACTATGAGGTGCCCCTGCCCATCAGTCAGGTCCAACAGGCACTAGGTGGCCACTTAAATTTCCTCATATAAAGAATTTGACTTCAAAGCTTGAGGGCTTTGTAGCAGGAACTAAAGATGAAGGTTCGGAGGTAGAGGGGAGGCAGACAGGCAGCGAAAGCATGATGAGAAGAGAATGAAAGGGGTGAGGGGATAGCGCAGTTGGTAAAGTACTTGACTTATAAGCTTGAAGCCCAAGGACATAGGTTCAAATCTAATGAACCCATAGAAGAATAGCCAGGCATCCATGTTTATAATTGCAGTGCTTGGAAGACAAAGGACAAGCAGATTCTTGGTGTTCTAACCAATGAGAGACACTGTCTCTAAGAGAAGGTGGATGGCACCTGAGCATGCCTTCTGGGACACGCTCACATGAATGTGCACATATAGAAAGAAGAGCAAGAGAGGGCCCCAAGCACACGATCATCTTTGGAACATTTTTTTCTTTTCATTCCAAAGCTCTTATCTTCTAATGTGTGGCTTCATGTAAGGGCAGGAGGGAAATGGGAGGAAGAAGAAAAGAAAAGGAGAGAGAGGAGAAGGGCTCAGGGTCAAGCTCAATAAGGTCCTATCCCTCCAGTTGGAAACGTCCTGAGGATGGGGTAGGACAGCGTGTACCTGGAGAGACAGTCGCATAAACAGTTTGGATCATTTTCATGTGGTGGGCTGAGAAGAGGGCACCTCCCTCTGCCGGCAGAATGGAGTGCGGGGGAGGCTTTGTGCAGAATGTCAGCTGAGCTAAGGCTTAAAGGACGTGATATTCTCTAGATAGACCCAAGCAGGATGGGGCATAGAACTACTGGCCTATGCAGTGCCCTGCCTGTAGGAAAGCCAGTTCACATCTCATTTGCAGGGGATGAAGTCTTGGTTATAGTTGAACAGCTATATGGGAACTTGGGTCCTGGAGTGCTTTAATTATCTTGCTAAGAGGTTAATGCTTCAAGCTGAAGAGACACGCAGGGATGCACAGACCTAATTCTGTGCTACCCAGAGAAATGTCCATCTCTAGCTTCTAAATCTTGGTCTGAGACAGTGCAAGTAACCCAGAGGCACATAGAAAGCCTCATTTCAGGGCCTGAAGGCATGGCCAGTGTTCTGACTGTATGCCTGCTCTGGCCTGTTCCTATTACTGCCCATATGGTAATGTCAGAGGCAGAGTCTTTGGAGTGCAGGGGTATTGAAAATAGAAGGCCAGTATGTGCTTTGTGACAGCTGCTTGTCTAGCTGAGATTTTAAAGAGTGGGTAAAATATATACTATCTACCTGTGAGTCCTCGAATTCTCTTCAACTTCACAGCTGTTTGAGACCCTCTTGTTTTCCTGGTATTGGTGCCTGGATATCCTATGGGGTGTGGTGCAGAGTCCCCATAAACAGGCTCAGCCACCCTCTGAGAAAGGCTAAAAGGGAGCCCTATTTCAACACAGCTAGGGGTAATAAAAGCAGAGAGCAATCCAGGCCCAGAATCTGCCAGCACTTTGACAGTAGCCTTTCTAAGACTCTAGAACTCTGAGAGAAAAAGCTTCTACTGTTCACAAAGTCACCCTATCAAAAGCATTTTTTTAAAAGTAGCCGAATAGGCCTTATGTACTAGATCCTTTATTGTATTAGCAAATGCCTCCTTGCAGGAGATAGCGTGAGAGAGTGAAGCTGACAGGTGTCAGAAATAATGTGGGATGGCGACCCCAGATGGAAGCTACATGCTGCTTCTAAAGGGACAGCTGTTTCTGGGCCCTAGTCAATTGTTAGCAAAAAGAAATGTGGCTCTAGTTTTGAAAATTTGGCTTTTTGAAAGAGGAGAGATCTGATTTGTAAGCAATCTTTTCTGTGGTAAAGAAAGCAATGAATTGAAAAATTTTCACATAATCATGTGACCAAACTTAATCAAAAGCAGGATTTAGCCACTTGGCTCCTCTACTGACCTGTTCATCTGCCCCATATATTGTTCCATCCATCTATATCTGCCTACACACAACTATACATGCCTGCATTTGGCTATATATTTGCCCATTTACACACCTGAACTGTTTATCTGCTGACTTACCATACATCCATGCATCCATGCATCCATGCATTCATGCATCCATGCATCCATCCATCCATCCATCCATCCATCCATCCATCCATCCACTCAGTTACCCACCCACTCAGTCACTCATCCATCTGTCTGACTATCCATGTCTCTTGCATACTTAAGACCCACTCTCTTTCAAATGATGGGAGCATTTATTTCGTTCCATTTTCTCTCTCTGTCTTTAGCCACTTGAAGCCTCATTTCTTATCCAAGTTCAAGCAGATTATAAAATTGTAAGGTGGTGCATCTGTGCGTGGTCTGTGCCTGCCTGTCGTGAAGGGAGAACGTTCCGGTTTTCTCTTTGCTCTGTTGCCTGAAGTGGGAGTGCATTTTTTCCTCCCCTTGGATTTTAGCCTTCACAAGTGTTCCAGAAGAAAATTAAACCAAATAGAGAATTAGATTCCCCTCCCTTTTCTTGGAAATATCTTGCCACTGGGCCATGCTCCCTGGGAATTAAATAACTCTTCAAAAGGAGATCAGAAATAGATTTCTCAGTGGGGTTTCTAGACGTCAGTAAATGAATTTATGGAAAATGGGTTAGGTTTGGCAAATTTTAAATTGAGATCCGGTGGATGTGTAATCTCTCCATACAAATACCTCTTTTTTACCTTCTCCTTCTCCATAGTCAACTGGAACAATTCCTCTTAAGTTCAATTGTCCAATCTTTAATATTCTTCTCCAGCTAGATGGTAATGGAGGGGAAAATGGGTGTGGTAGAAAAAGTAGTATATCTTGTGATAAATTCTTGACTATGCAGTAGCACCTATAGTTTGGAACTCAGTGGTAGGAATCCAGAGTGATCTAAGCTGGAGGGCTGTAATCAGGTGTATACATTCTGTAACTGTTTTCTCATCAGTCAAGTAAGTGAATGCTTCATGCCCCCTCCCCAAATCAAACTGAAAATACTTTGCCTATGAGAACGTAAACGCATCCTGGAGCTCTTCGGTCCAATTCGAGTTAGTCATATGCAGTGCACTTGAGATGAAGTGGACAGAGGGAGCAATACTCAGAAGCAGGATGGAGCAGCTAAGGTCCACGTGGCAGCTGCACGCAGGGGCAGTTTGAAGCTACCTCAGCTTTGCGGGAGTGTGTTTCTCTCTCACCTCTAGATCATTTGACCTGCTGCTTGCTCTGGGTAAGTCACCTTACCCAGGAGGACTGGTGGTCAGTCAAAATTCGATAGTGTCACAGACAGGCTGAGGCTTCTCTCTTACGACACTCTTCATTTCTGCCAGTCATGGGGAAGAATCAGGGACCATGAAGCTAACATCCATGTGGAGTCTGCTTTCCTCTCTGAGAAGCTGCTTCAGGTCGTGTCTCTCCAACACCAACGCCCGAAAGGTGGAGGGAGAGCTCCGCAGCAGGTCTAGGGTGAGAGGACAGCTCAGGTCCCATGCCAGCCCTGCTTCCCCGCAGTGCCGGGGTGAGAAAAACAGGAGCAGTGGCAGCCATTTTGCTAATTTGGGCCAGGCGCTTGGCAGATGTTACTTCCTGTAACACTGCCAGCGATGCCCTGAAATCAGGACTCTCTGTTCCCATTTAATAACTGAGGAAAGAGAGGCAGGGGAGACTGAAGTATAAGTAAATGCTATCAGGACAGGGTTGAAGCAAAAGAGACCCTGAGGCCTACAAAGGCTAAATGGCTAAATATTGCCTCTTTGACCTATTGCAGGGGTGGGAGGGGAGAAGCACGTGGAACATTGCTCAGAATAGAGCAATGGTGGAGGGCGCGCTGTGAGATGGGAGGAGCCCCGGGCACCATCACCCCCATCATCCCTCTTCCCCACCACCACAGGACGATTTCCTCTTCCTCCTCCTCTGCCTCTTCCTTGGTTTTCTTCGCTTCCGGCTGCTGGGGAGCTGGGGCCTGGCTTCTGACTATGTCTGCCGCTGCCTCCCTGTGTTACTTCTTTGGTAGTTTCTGAAGAGATAGAAATTTCTGGAAGACAAAAAATGTTCCATAGTACTTAAGTGTCAGGGAGCTCAGAACGTTGAATCCTGGCTTATAAGCCATGTGAACTCATCAGGTTCCTCATCTTCCTAGGCCTCAGTTTTCCTGTCTGGACAACACAGCCGGCACCCACGTCCTTCTAAGCAGGCTGCTATGAAGCCAGAGGGGCCCTATTGCATAGGGGCATAGAAAACGGACTGGCCTTCTGCTCTGGATAGTCTCCCATGGTTGACTCCCTAACCTTCCATCTCCCCCTCCCAGCCTCTTTTCTCTTCCGGAGCCTGGCCTACTTCATGGTGCGGGTGGAACACATACTCACAATAAGTATTTCACATGTAGACACATACTCAGTCTTTTTGTGCCATCTTCACAGTGTGAATCTAGCACCCCTGAAGATCACCAAATCCATGGGTGCTTAAGTCTCTCAGACAGGATGGTGTAGTATTTGTAAATTGTCTGTGTGCTTCCTGGGTGTACTTCAAATGCTCTCACAACAGCCATTTGCGATGCAAATGCAGTTGTAATAGATGTTGTGTATCTCATTCAGGAAACAGTAACCAAGGCAAAGTTCCTTACACGCTCACCATGCACAAGTCTCCATCGGTTTTCAGTGAGTGCTTCGTCGATCCCATGGCTACTGAGCCCACCGTGACATGGTATGTGCACAACTGTGAGTGTACACACACAGGCAACTGTTGGCTTTTCCTGCTCCTGTTCTGTTGTTATCTTACCCATCTCGGATTCAGTAAACACCCACTTGCTCTAGTTAGGCATTTCATAAACTAATGAACGCTGCTTGAGTGAAAAATTGTGTTTGCTATGTTTTTTGAAAAAAAAACAAAACAAAACAAAACGAAATCATTCGGCACACCCCTGCTGCTCAGCCAGGATCGTGGTCCTAGCGCCTCACTGTTCTGGGTGAACTGAGGCAGTTTGGATCCTAGTGTACCAGCAGATATTGAGGTGGACACCCTCAGTAGTGGAGAGGTCATGGCCAAGGGGGAAAAGGGCGTCTTTTGGCTCCGGGGCTCACCTGGATTCCCTCCCTTCCTGTGAGCTCATCCTCCTCACTTCCTCCCTGTGAGGCTTTTGCTGGCAGGTGAGTGGGCAACAGCTGTGCTGCCGGCAAAGCAGCAAAGCAGGGGAAATATGTGCAATTTCCTGAGCGGCGTACTAGGAGAGCAAGGTTCATAAAGAAGAGGAAAGAAAGCACGCAGCTGAGGCCGGGCTTGCAGCCTGCTAACCTCATTTCCTTGGGACCCCAGCAACCTGCAGAGAGCCTCGGGGTCCACAGGGTCGGTTTCCATAGGGTCCGGGAGAGCAGATTCCACCAGAAGGTTGATGGGTCATCACAGAGCCTGGCTCCAGAGTGGCCAGGTCACAGAGCCATCTTAATCTCTGATGAAGCCAGTGTAGGACTCTGTGGCCCCCAGGGTTTTCTCAACAGCACTTTGTGTTGGAAATTTGCAGCTGTTTTCAACCCTTCAAACTCAGGCTCCCTTACCTAGCTAAGTGTTTAACCTGACAGACAAAGACTGCTTAAGAGTTCTCAAGCTTCTCTGGAGCATGCCACTAAGAAATGTGGCTTCTTTCTTTGTGTACCACAGCTCTGACTTCCCGCAGCTGTTCCTAAGCGCTGGCTAAACTGCAGCCCAGACCATACTTATGGGTTTGAATCCACAGATTCAATTAATTGTGGGTTAATTTATGTTGTTGTTTTGAAGACAGAGTTTTGCTATGTAGATTTGACCAGGAACTCATGGCAATCCTCCTGCCTTAGCCTTCAGAATGCTGAGCCAACAATATTTTTCAAAATTTGCATCAGGTTCCATTGAGACTGCTCAGCAGCTAAAGGTGCCGGCTTCTAAGCTTGATGACCTGAGTTTGAGCCCTAGGACCCACAAGATGGGAGGAGAGACTCAACCCCTGAAAGTTGTCCTCTGACCTCTACACACATGCCTTTAGCACACGTGTGCACACATACATGTATAGCAAATATGTAAAATATAAAACATTAAAGAGTTGCGTGAGTACTGAACACATTGAGGTTCTTTACTTGACAGCCCTACACAGCACTGCCTGACGATTATTTGTGGAGCAGTTACTTAGTAAAGGACTCTAAGTAGCCTAGATATGATGTATACCAGATGCTGTGCAGATTCTATGCCATTTTATGTAAGGGACTTTATAATGATATCCAACTAAAGTCCTGGAGCAATCGATGAGGAATTTTTCCATCTCTGAGCAAGGGATGGCCTTACGTTTTAGTCCAATCCCATAAACACGGTTTGATGCAAGTTTTTAGAAGTCATGGTTCCTTTCTTTAGGTAAAAGGAAACCTTCCCAGTCCCTGAGTCCTTTTCTGGTGTCTCAGTGTGTGGTGGTGGCACATACTGTGACGGCAGAGGAAGCAGATGGCTTCTGGATCCTTGTTGGAAACTGATGAAGAGTAGCTGGTCTGGGCTACTTCTTGCTCTGGATGATAGGTCCAAGTCTGGTCCTCACATGGTGGCCGCTGAACCCAAGGGCTGGTGAACGGGGCTACCTGGTCCTTCCCTTGTCTGGGCCAGGTCATAGGCATGCTCCTGTCTGCTGAGCCCGTGCTGGCTCTCACTGGTGGGCGCCAGTGCTATCTTGCACCTTTGCACTTGGTGGAGACACTGTGAAAGGCCAATCAATCATGTCAATGCTACCTTCCAAATCTATTCTTTCCTCTCATTATGACACTCTGTGGGAAATACTGAATATATGTACAGTTTCAAATAAATATACATTGTTTTTGGTTGATGGCTAGCTAGAAAAAGACCATATGCTTAAGGGAGTTTTAACTAAAAATAACTGAGTGACGAGAACAAAGGAAATGTCATGTGGTTGACAGACACAGAGGGAACAGCAATACCCTCAGATTGGATGGCAATAGTGGGAAGCTGTGACCACCCTTTGTCATTAAGGGGTGCACACTGAGAAGTGAGTACGTGGGAATGTAGGGAGGCAAGATGAATACTAGTCACAAGCCTTGGTAAGCTATGGCCCATGGCCTACCACTTGTTTTGTAAATAAAGTTTTATTAGAACATAACCAAACTTGTTTACTCACATACCACACTATCTGTTGCTACTTTATGATTCAGCTAATGGGAAATAGTGACAGAAGTCACATCACCTACGACATTTACTCTTTACCGTTTGGCTCTATGCAAGGAAAGCTTGCTGATCACTACTTTTACATGCCGAAGTATGGCCCACTCCATTCATACTGAAGTTCAAACCTCTCAGTTCCTCAAAATGTGACTGGAGTTAGAGATGAGGCAACTTTTGCTTGTTTGCTTTTGTTTGTGTAGACAGGTCTGCATGTATCTCATCCTAGCCTGAAGCTTCTCATGTAACTGAGGCTGGCTCTTCAAATCCTCGGTGTCCCGGTGTCACTGTCAGAGGTGTGTAACATATGACCAGGCTGGGGTAACATTTGACAATGAGGTCATTAGAGAGGCTCCAGTCCAATCTGAGCAGTGTTTTTACAATAAGAAGTGAAGATGCCAATGTGTCCATAGGGAAGCTCCTAGGGAGACAGAGGGAAAAGACAGCCACCACCTACAAGCCATGGAGAGATACCTTAGAAGAAGCCAACTTCGCTGACACAGAGTTTTAAACTGTGAGGAAAGAAATTCGTGTTGTTAGAGGCCCTCTGCGTTGGTCACAGCAGGTCTGTGACAGTGGACTATCTGGAGGCAGGAAAGGACTGGGTTGGAATAAGCACCCACTGTTCTCTCCCTCTCCTGCACAGCTGTGGAGATAAGCCAGTGGAAAGGCTCCACTCCCAGGTACCAGGACAGGCCCAAAGAGCAGAGAATACAGGCAAGAGCAGAGAGCATAGTGGCCAACATATACACGCAAGAGAGGATGGGCTGCCTGTGCCCTGGACTACTCACTGCCCGACCCTACCTGCCCTTGGGGGTTGTCGGTGAGGAGGTGAGGTGGAGAGGAGACAATGACACAGACTCTAGGAGCAGGTGAGAAACGCTCCTTTAATACCCTCCACCCATGCCCCCATTGGTTCCAAGAAAGCATCTCTTCTAAACAGCAGTTCCTGATTGGCTGGCATTGTCTGCATGGGCAATCCTTGGTCTCCCAGGCAGTCTTCAATTAGGTCCTCCTGAAGGAGATGCCTTTGAGGCTGCTGGCCCCTGGCATTGACACAGGTGGCCATATTGTTCCTCAACAGCTTCTTACTCTTGCGAGCAACTCTCTCCTTGATTTTCATTTTTGGTAAGGAAAATCACAGACATTGTAAAACGTTACCAAGAAGTGTTCAGTAGATATCACTAATAGATTACAACTTAAAAGAAACATGACCTCAACACCTTGATTACACCCAAGAAAATGGTTAATAACAGAAGTTGTTAACCAAAGGTCTCCATTGCCTCAAAAGTGTGTAACGCTTCCTCCTCACCAGGTTTGAAGGCCTGAATGGTCATTTTTATTTATTGGAAAAATCTTTGTCCTCTTTAAAATGTCCTGCTTATCATACCCCCGTGTGGGCTTGTTCCTGTCCCCAGAATTTCCTGTAAAGTGCCAGGTAGATTTAAAATCTTGTTACGTTAAGGGTACAATCTTTGATTGTATCTTTTTTTCAGGAATAGAGTTTCTGCTTCTCCCACTTTCTTTAATGGTGAGGATAGTGGGTTTGGAGGCCTTAGTTGACCTTTCTGTTTACCAAAGTGTGATAACTGTTTATCTAACAGGGTAGTGTATACTGATGAACACCATCAAGCCCACTATTTCAGTCTGCCTTGCAAAATGTTGCTTTTTCTAATCTAATACTTCATCTATATTTATCAACAAAATTATTCTATAAAGAAGAATTTAACTTCATCAACTAGTGACCTTGAAATATAGTCTTATTGAAAAGACAAAAGTTATTTCTTTATTGCTTTCAGAACACTGAGCTGGTAGGACAGATACAAATGGCCATTTTCTTGGTATCTTGCTGAACAGATATGAAGAGATAATCAATCACTGGCCCCCAAGTAAAAAGCCAAGTATGGCTATTTGCTTATCATCCCAGTGCTGAGGAGACGGAGGCACCTGGGTCTCTGGAACTCACTGACCATTTAACTGAGCTTAAACAGTGAGCCCCAGGTCCCAGTGAGGGATTCTGTCTCAAAAACAATGTGGGCCATGTCTAAAGAACAACAACCAACTTCGACTTCTGGACATACACACATGCACGTTCATACACAAACACACAAAGAGTTTAAAAATTGTATTTTATGTTTTAAAATCCACTGATGTCAGCATCTATTTGATGCCAAATTGCTCTATCTTCAGCCAGTGGGTGATTTTTCAAAACAGTTCTTGTGTCATTTCGACTCAACACCATTAGCCTTTGATAATGTCCCGACTTTCTTGCATAGTAAGGCGCCCACTCCCATCTGGTGTGGCTTTTTCTGCATTTATAAGCCCCGAGTCTCTGCCTCGTTTCTCTAGAAAACAGAGGCTGAAGCAAAGCCAGCTACTCTGACTTTACTGGGAAGAGTTTTGAGGAAGTAAGAGAGGCAAAAAATAAAATCAAAGGCAAGGCAGAGAACAAGAGAGATGCTCTCAGGGAGGGATGTGCCCAGGTTGCCTTCTCTTCTCAAACAGTCAATTGCTTGGGTGCTTAGAGACTTTTGAGTAAAAGGTCTGAAATAACCACACCCCAGAACAATGGCAGGCACCATCTCACCTGCTATTTCCTTCTCTGTATTCTTGAGCTGTGATTCTCAAAGTACCTCTCCTCACAGCAGGAGGCAAAGCCCTAGCATCTACTTGGCCAGTCCAGCCAATGTGCAGTTGAGATGGTCTCTCTCAACACTACTGCTCTTTGTGGGGAGTCCTTGATATGTGCTGGTAACAGTGATCAGTGGCTTTGTAGCCAGTAGGACAGTGTGTTATTGTTAGTACTTTGTGGATCAGGAAAATGGAAATAAATCCAAAGCCACTGATGTGAGTGGACCACGTAAGACTAGGGAAGCTCATTGGCTGGTTCTGGTATGTCTGCCCTTTTTGCAACATATTCACGTGTGTGTTTAGTAAGAAATAATTTTTTTTTTTTTTTTTTTTTTTTTGGTTTTTCGAGACGGGGTTTCTCTGTGTAGCCGTGGCTGTCCTGGAACTCACTCTGTAGACCAGGCTGGCCTCAAACTCAGAAATCCGCCTGTCTCTGCCTCCCAAGTGCTGGGATTAAAGGCATGCGCCACCACCTCCCGGCTGAAATAAATTATCTACATGTCTTTACTTAGAGGGGAGGGCAAATCCAGTTGTTTGAGATAATGGTGTATTGCAGTCTCAAAAGATTTCAAAGCAATTGGTAAATAAAGCTATGGTCCAGTGGTCAAGATCCATACTCATTACCTTACCCCTCCATTACCTATTTCAGTCATGCAACATTTGGTTCAGTAGAACCTGAACCATCTACCCTGGTGAAAACATTTCCACCCAAAACCTTGCATCGATAGAGTCTGCTGTGACAGAAGGAGGAAGCTAATCTCTGTGTCTCTATAGGGAATGCTAGTAAAGCCAGTTATATTTTTACTTGCTCTCTGGACTCAGGCATTTTAACAGTATGAACCAGGTTTGCTCAGTGTTTGCACTATTTGGAGCAGAGGTCATACAAAATGACCTTGGTCTGGTCTTTTAGCTTTGACTTCACCAAGTCACTATCCCCATTTTCAATCCAGGTGATTGTCTCTGGGGAATGAGGTACATGGAAGGCTCTGTGCCTCGTGGTTCAGAGCCCCTCCAGGATAGTAAATAGTGCTCTTTGTTCTGTGACAGTGCAGTAACAGATCTCATGAAAACAGGTCAAGCATCCTGCTAACCCTCATAGGGTGGTGCTGGAGCAGTGCTGGGGGAAGAAGAGATGACCCTATGTCTTGAGTAGTCTGATGAGGAAGAATTGGCTTTCCTAATGAAATTAGGAAGCTTACTATCATCTATTTGTCCCAGTGTGGATATAGCTGGTTATCTCAGACATAGTACTATATCCAGGGCTCAGAGTCAGTTCCTGCTGTTTATGTGTATTCATTTAACATCACAGCTAGAACAGCTTCGATGAGCAGGAACCATGTAGGGGCCATTCTTATCCGATGGCTACTTTGGTCCAAGGCCTATTCTTTAGGCACGATAGTAGCCAACAAAAAGGGCTGTCTAATATTAGACCGTTCTTTTGTATCCAACCTCATAATTCCATTCATGTGTCTCTTTCTGCAGGATTCCTGGCTCCAGATCTTATTCAGTGCCTCTACTATTGTTTCAGTACAGTCTGTGTTGTTGTAAGAGAAGACCTGAGACTGAGTAATTTATAACCAAAGAAGTTTATTTTGCTAGTGGTTCTGGAAATTGGGAAGTCCTCAAGTCTGGCACTGGCCCTTGGAGTGGGCCACTGAACTGAGTCACCCCTGGACAGAAAGTGTAAGGGAAGAGATGCAATTATTTCATGCAGGTATGTGAGGGAGCAGCAAACTCCCCCCTTCTCAATAACCCCCTTTTTCTTGATAACAGCCTTGATCCTTCATGAGGATGGTGCGCTCATGGCCCAGTCACCTCTGAAAGGTCTGGTCTGCCTGTGCTAGTGACTTGGGGATTAAATGTGCATAGGGCAGAGGGCAGAGGTCAGGGACTGTCTTCCTCAATTGCTCTCTGCCTCCTACACATGAATTTTGAGAAACATATCAAACCACAGCAGCCGACACCTCCCAGCATTTAAGGACCAAGAATATGGCTGACATGATATAGGAGAATCCTGTATTCTATTTCTCTAATGAAAGAACATGTGGTACTACCAAGAAGGTACAACACCGAAGACCCAAAGCCACAAGGTTCTCCCATCCCTGTGTATCTCATCACCCAGAAAAAAAAACAGCTAGATAAGAAATGGAGCAATGACTTGGTGAAGCCTCAGTTAAGAGGTCACCTCAGGTGAACTGCAGCATCAGGACCCTGGAAGTGATATATGACTGTGGTCTTTTCTTCTAGGTCCCTGACTAGTGAGCCAAACCATTTATTACTGCTAAAGGGTCAGTATTTCCACACATTAATCCACTGTACTTCCAGTAGCTCTGTTCATAGGGGAGGTCCTTTTCTCTGTCCTACCCCACGCAATTCCTACACCCAGTTCTAAAGCCAAGATCTTGCTCTCCTGAGTGAATTTACAGAGGCTTCAAGTTCAGGTGAGATCCAGAGGGCTCTCCAGCTTGGCTGTGCTTCATCCATCCTTCTGCCACTCAGGATTGTGAACCAGCAGGTCTCATGGCATTAGAAAGATTCATGGTTGGGAGTTTGAATGCACTGAAATAAGAGACACAGCAGAGAGCTGAGAATGTAGCCCAGTGGTAAAGTGCTTACTTAGCACCCATGAGATTGTGTCCCCAGCACTTAAACTAGGTGTGGTAGTGCACCTCTGTCATGCCAGCACCCAATAAAGCAGACACAGAGGACCAGAAGCTCAATGTTTTATGCACATACACACATACACACATAAACATGCATGCATATACCCATTTATAAATACATGTATACATACATAGACATACATGTACATATACATGTACATATTCATATGTGCATGCAATATACATACACACATATGCACATACACAACACATACTCACACACATATACACATACATACATATGCATATCACATATACACATATACATACATATGCATATACCTATATATACACATACACACATATATATACACATATGTACACATACATGTGCATACATACACACATGCATATATACATATAACACATATACATACATATGTACACACATATATACAGAGAAAGAGAAAGAAAGAGACAGAAAGACAGACAGAGTCAGACATAGTCAGACATAGAATTCTAAAGCAAGGCTACAGTACCACAGATGTTCATTGGCATCTGAGTATTGGTCTGATGGATCATAGTAGAAAAGCAGTGACTCACTATATAATAAAAATGGTACATCTGGGATTCAGTCTGGCTAAATTCAGAAGGCACTAATGAATGATGTGAACACGTGGCTCCGGCTCCCGCAGCACCTCCTTTGCACCACAGTCTTTCAACAGAGGAACAACAGAGGAGGGCTGGTGCCTCCTTCCCACAGAAAGGAGAAGTCCTCCTGAGCCCCTTGCTGCTTAGAGATACATTTTTTAAAAAGTCACCATGCCAACAGGCACAAGGACAGTGTCAGGTACCACAGCTGGACTAGCAGCTGTGCTGCAACTGGTTGGCACCTGGCTCGGATTACAGTAATCCACCACCATACACCAGAGGCTGAAAGGAGGAGGGGTGGAGGCTGGTGCATCCTTTCTACTGGCTGAAAGCTGCACTATTCCCTGGAATGCCTCTTACAACACAGCTTTGCTTCTGGCTTACCACCTTGGCCAGGACAAATGGTTAACCTCCCACAGTCCTGCGGATGGAGACTACCTCTGCCACAGAAGCCAGGAAACTGCCATAAGCACTCTGTTATGTGTACTCATCCAAGCCATGCATTCTAAGGAGAATTTTAACTAAGAATTAGAGAAACAAAGGGTGGTTCTCACTGTACATTTATACCAGCGAAAAGAAATAGGTCTGTTCTGGAGACAGATAATTCAGGAGTTCCTACTGATGTGTCCAGACAAAATGTAATCGCAACTTGTGTGGGTTTCGTCCATCTCTCATCTTGTTTCAATTCACTTAAAATTTCTGGGTGTGTGTGTTCATGTGAGTGCTGATGCACATGTATGTGTGTGTGCACTGGTAAATGTGCTTGTGTACACGGAGGCCAAAGGACAGCCTCAGCTGTTTGTTGAGACAGGGTTTCCCATTGGCTTAGAGCTCACTAAATAGGTTAGAGTGGCTGGCCAGAGAGTCCTGGAGATCCATCTGTCTCTGCTCTGCAGGGCTTGGGATCTTGAGTGTGACACTATTTTTGGCTATTTTTTTATGTGTATTCTGGTGAACTGAACTTGGGTCCTCATGCTTGCAAAACAAAAAGTTTCCTAATGCAACTGGTCTCCTCCAGCCCTGACTCTTCTTTTGGTTTATGAAACCCTAGGTTCATAATTACATTAACAAAGGCATTTCTCCATACCTTCTGCCATGTTCTAGGATAGTTTCAAAAGGATGGTAGCTATAGTGTCCTCTCTGCACCAGGCTGTACCACTCCTCATTCATATCTGGTGCTGAGCACTACAGATTATACACTTGCCCATTTTAACTCAGACCCTTTGACTTTCTTTGACCAATAAAATGGGAGTTGCGGTTAGAGTGATGCTGGTCATTTCCAGGGAGAAGGCTTAACAGCCCAAGTATCTTTTCTCTTTGCCTCAGTGACTGGCTTTAAAATATTCCAGACAGATGCTGTTTCCAAAGTTTGGGTCACAAGGGAAGGACGATATGGGGTGGGGCTGAAGCCCACATATAATAAAGAGGCAGTGTGAGGCTGTGGAAGGCACCATCGTTTGGGTTTATTTGGTACTATAGCATAGCATAATCCAGTCTGTCCTGATCCGCATGCTGTTCAATACAATTTAAGAGTTCTTTCTTCATGTTTTTCTCAGTCCTTAGGATGATGAACTTACTGTTACGGTGCTATTTCATAGAGCTGTCCACACTAATTCCTCCTCCTCTTCTTAAACCACTAACCTAATACTGGTATTACCATTTCTTTTCACTGGGTTATTGTTGAGAAAGAGTCATAGATGTGGAGTTGCAGTGCTGGGGGCTAGATGAACTTGGGATTTTGCTCAATGCTCCAAATCTCTCCCTGTTAGGCTGGCATCTTTCTGCATCTTGACCAGCACCTTGTGTTATGGTGAGTCTTCAATCTCATCAGTACAGCTCCCTAGCAGGCTTTGGGTATCTGCCAATCTAATGGGGAAGGGAGATGGCTCAGCTGAGCCTCCACCTGTAGTTCATGGTCTGAGAAAGTTGAGCACATAATTTAATGGCCATTTTTGTCCCTCTCATGGATTCTTCCGATAGTCTACCCATTTGGGGTGGCTGGCAGCTTACTCCTTAAATTTCAGAAGCTCTATATTCCTTAGAAATATTCATATTTAGTCTATGATATAACTGTATTTCAACAGATGAAATGCAAGGAACTATGGGAAATCTGGCATGATTACAGATGCAGCCCTTCTTTGACCCAGCAACCTCCAGAGGCAACGGACTTGACCTTGCTGAGCTGGTGAGCCACATATTTCCTACTGCTCTTCTTTTTGTTATGAAAACAAAACAAAACAAAACAAAAAACCAAATCCTTAGCCTTAAGGCAGTCAGTTTTTTGTTTATGTATTGCTTTGGTTGCTTGAAGTTTTCATATATATTCAAACTACTGTGAATATGTATTTAAATGCTTTTTCTTTCACAAAGCAGGTCAAACAACTAAGCTTTCCTTTGCCTCTGTCATTTTTCTCCTCCTCATTTGCCTCCTATTCTATCTTCCATCCCCTTCATGTAACAATTTAAAATTTAGACTCTGATGAAAAGTCTAATGTGCATTTCTCAGTGCACAACAAATGAGTTCCTTGGTGACATTGTTTAGTTTGACTATGTCCTCCACAAGTGCAGGGAATCTAGTCTTCATGACAGTGCCCATCAGGCAGAAGTAGATTGCTTCTCTGGTCCAGCCATGGATGGATGGATCTGTGAGTTACTGCAGAAGTGGCTTTGTCAGGTTAAGATGCTTTGAGAAGGTCCTTGCCAGGGGGTGGTGTCAGCCTTCAGAGCAACTCTGTTCTTCACAGTCTACCTACTCTGTGCCACAGAAAACAGATGTAGGGATGTACAAGGAGAAGGTGAGTTGTCAGAGGGTTTCCGTCTGTTTTTTGTCCTCTTTTAGGAGCAAATACATTGAGATAAAAGATAGGCCATGCAGCAGTGGGGACATCCCGGCTGCTGACACTATATCCATGTTCCATGGAAACCTTGGAAATTATCAAGGTATGAACAGGCTGGACGCTATATGTTTTCCTATCCCTGATCAAGCACCCTCATTTTTTTTTTAATCCTTGGCTCTTATCCGTTTTTGCCATATGAACCGTATCTTTCTCCCTCACCTGGGTGAACGTGCACAGTTCAAGACATCTGTGGTATGTGTGTGTGTTTCCTTCCTCAGAAGGTCCAGATGCTGCTGCACACTGGGCTGGAGGGATAAAGCAGAGGCCAGAACAAGTGGGGTCTGCAGGATCCCAGGCCAGAGTGAGTGCAGGGGGGGGGCGGGGTGCGGGGGGTGGTTCTTGAGGAAGGCCTTCTCTGAGGATTTTAGTGTTACAGCTCTTTTAGATGATACTCAACAGAAGAGCTCTCTTAGATGATCTTGAGTGAAACATCTGGTGCACATACCTTTATTAGGGATGGGCTTGTACACAAACATCTTTTTTGGGGTAACCAAGGGCTAAATATGAACCTTGGAGAGAGGGAAGGAGTTTTCAGGGTGAATGTAAAATTATTGGCCAGAGCTTGATGAACTGTCAATGCTTCGTTTGTATAAAGGGGCATTCTAGGAATCCCAGGTACTTGCTGGGCAGGATCTTATTGGGAAGAAGAACTTGGCAAGAACTACCCAGCCTTCCCCAGGTAGAGGATGTGTGTGTGGAGGTGGGTAGGGAGATGGGCTCAGGATCACCAGACAAGGTCAGAGAAGGGGAAGCCCTGCTGGTAAAGGGAGTCCTCCATTTTGTGTCAAGCTCAGAGGAGCTATCTGGACATGGGAGACTGTGACCTTAATTAGAAAGGTTTCCCTACAGACACCATGTTCAATTTAGGATTGTGCTTAGCATACCATATGGAGGATCCTAAATTTCACCCCTGGTCTGTGGTCTCTACCGAAGAGAAATGAAAGCACGGGTACTTAAGAATTTATACTCTAAGACATGTATTGCAATGTCATCTGCAGTGTTAAGAGCTGACCTGCCTTAGTTAGGGTTTCATGATAAAAACGACTTGGGGAAGAAAGGGTCTCTTCTGCTTACACTTCATATCACAATCCATTACTGAAGAAGGTGATGGCAGGAGCAGAAGCAGAGGCTGTGGAGGAATGCTGCTTGCTGGCTTGCTCCTAATGGCTACCTCAGTCTGCTTTCTTACAGCACCGAGGACCACCATTCAGAGATGGCACTGCCCACAGTGAGCTGGGCCCTCCCATATCTATCATTGAGCATCACAAGCTTGCCCACAGACCAATTAAGTGGGGGCATTTTCTCAGTTGAGCTTCCAAAATGATTCTAGCTTGTATGAGGTTGACATAAAACTAGCCAGCACACTACCATTCTTGTGTGGGTGGCACTTGGGAAAAAACCTAGGGTCTGTCCCATTCTGGGCAACTGTTTTACCACTGAGTCCCATCCCTAGCCCAGTTTCTATTTCTTTTAAGAAAATTTTACTTATAATAATGTGTGTGTGCACACGTGTGCATGTGTGTGTAAGCCTATGTGAGTGTGGGAGCACATGTGTGGAGGTTACAGGACAACTTTGAGTCAGTTCTTTTCATTCTGGGTTACAGGGATTGAACTCACATCATCAGTACCTGATGGATCTTCTCACAGGCCTCAATTCTAGTCTCTGCAACTGGAAACAGGAATGTTTCTCAACAGGTCCAATAAATGCTGGTGCTTCCAGATAATGGGCATTGCGTTGCTTCCTAATGATGAGCAGAAACTGGATCTACTGGCTTGTAAAGGTGGCAAGACACATATACTACATTTCAAAAGCTAGTCCTGGAAGATGGTCACTGTGTTCTTTGTGTGTGTGTGTGTGCATTTATGTGTGCACTTATGAAAAAAACAAACATACGTACTTACTTTAAGTCTGCAGACTTTTTTTTTACTTATTTATTTATGCATTTATTTATTTGTCCTTATTTATGTATACACATGTATGTCTTATGTGTGCACATGCCCTTAGAGGCCATAAATGGTGTTAGATTGCCTGGAGTTGGAGTAAGAGAGAATATGAACGCCTAATATGGGTGCTGAGAATTGAACTCCGGTCCTCTGGAAATCTAAGCTATCGTTTCAGCTGTTATGCTACCAATACTGTTCTTCTTATTATAGTAATATACATTAAAACAATAAATACTATAAAAACCCCATTATTATTTGAAGTAAGCTGTGACAGATATGTAGGAAAAAATGGTCTTGGACTGTTACTACTGAGGATAGTGTGGCAGAAGAGAAAAAATCGAAAGAGGAGACAAAATTGCTACTTTCTGCAAAATGGAAATATTATTTATGGTAAAAATTAAAATGGAAATGTGGAAATTAGCATCCTAAGTTATAGCTATAATATTATAATGAATATGGAAAAGTTATACAGGAGTGTGGAAAAATTAAAATATTGATTTAATTACGTGAGTAGAGCTTGGGCAATTTTTATCTAAGATTCTGTGGCTATTTCAATGTTGTTTTTCCTAGCAACTATTTCAAATGGGAGCTCAGTATAGCTCCTGGCGCACAGATACCCAGTAAATGTCAGATGTTGCTGCGGATACTTTATTTTGAGACCAGCTTCCCAAGCAGCTTCGTGTTCTTGGACTCCTTCCAAATGCCATGGCTCCTCACAGCAGCCTCCATGGTCCCTCTCTACACGGCTGCAAGGCTGGCCAACAGTCTTGTTTATAGAGGTGTCTAGTCCTGTGATGCTAAACCCACTGCCTAGAGCACGGGTGATATTGAGATGCGGAGTCTGTTCTGAATTATTCCGGTGACCCCTGATAAGCACAGAGATCTCTGTGAGAGGGAGGTTGGAGCCAAAGCTAGGTGGAGATGCCATGCTGATAGGGGAAGGCTGGAGCAACACCCATGAGCCAAGGACTACAGGCAGCATCTGGGAGCTGGAGGAAGGAGGAATGGTCTCCCTAGAGCTGCACGAAGACCCCCAACAATACCTATATCAGCTGCTTTTCTCCTTGCTAAGGCAAATGCCATACAAAGAAGCAATTTAGGGAAGCAAGGGTTTATCCAGACTTACAGTTAGAGGGGATACAGTCTACCATGGCGGAGAAGTCATGGTGCTAAGAGTTAAATAGGCTGCCTGGTCACACTGCATCCACAGTCAGGAAGCAGAGAGTAAACAGGAAAGCAGGGGTGGGGGATGAGTGGAGAAGAGGGGGTGGGGACCTCAGCCACAAACCTTCTCAAACATGGCCAATAGCTGCAAACCAAGCACAAATACCTGAGCCTGTGAGGGACAGACATCTCACATCGGCAACTCGTGACCTCCTGCGACTCATTTCAGACAGGCCGTGAGAATGGCAGAGGCTCTGTTCTTTCAAACTACAAAGTCATGACAATCTTTTACATGACCCATAGCAAACTGATACAGGAAGGCTGGTTAAAACATGTCTTGGTATTCCAGTTGCCTATATAATTCCATTTTTTCATGACTAACAACACTAAGTATCACACTGCTTTCTGTTTGAATTCCTGTGTGACAGAATCCCAGTTGCTTCTCTGGCAGATGGATGCCTGGGGAAGCCTGTAGACAAGGTGTATGCTTGAGAACACAACAGCGCACACACATATTTACATATGTACAAATGACAGAAACAAGGAAACCGGGAGGAAATGAAGCAAATACTAGCAGTGGTGGAAAGATTAACTTGTTTTTTGCCTCAGGCTTGTGAGGATATCTCCGGTTATCACCAACAAGCAAATATTACTCTATAAGAAAAAAAAAACCAACGTAATTTTAATTGGTTAGAGATGAGACTATCTAAGTATCCACATCATTCTCTGGCACTGCAGAAATCATCACGAGGGCTAGGGAGGTAGTAGAGAGGTTTGTGAGAGGATGAGATTCTGAGTAGGGCCTGGAGAAATCTGAATTTGAGGACAATAGCAAGTGGAAGGCATACCTGGTGGGAGTGGATGTAAGCTGGGACAAAGCTTGTGCTTTCCCAGGTGTGGCAGTTCATATGAAAATGGCCCCTGTAGGTTCATATATTTGAATACTTGGTCCCTGGTTGGTGTGACTGTTTGGAAAGGATTGGGAGGTGTGGTTTTGTAGGAAGTGCATCACTAGAGCCTGGCTTTGAGGTTTCAAAAGCTCCTGCCATTCCCAGTTAACTGTCTCTGCCTTGTGGTTGTGTCTGAAGATACAACCTCTTAGCTACTGGTCCCACACCTGCCCGCCTGCCCGCCTGCCTCTTGCCATGCTCCCTGCCATGATAGTCATGGGCTCCAACTCTTTGCAACTATAAACCTCAAATAAATACTTTCTTTTAGAAGTTGCCTTGGTTTGGGTGTTTTATCATAGCAATAGAAGAGTATTGAAGATACTAGGTTAATAAATAAACCCAATAACTTAAAGGAAGAATCCTTAGAGATTTTATTAAGAGTACAAAGAAAATATGGAAATGTTACTATTGTGGATAATTAGTGTTGGAAACTGTACTAGGATGATCTGTACTACATTACAGTATTATGCCCCTAAATTCTTCCAAACACTTTCAGGAGAAATATTCTAGAATTGTCCTATATATGTAGATGAGGAATAAAAAACAAAACAAAACAAAACAGCTATTGGGTAATTTGCCAATAAGTAGTTGAATCTGGATTTGAATTTCCAAATCATTCCAAAGACTGTGTTTCAGAAGTAGGTCAGAGGAGCCGGTGAATAAAGATGTTTTAAAACCTTGTAATATCTGTTTGTTTTCTATTGTGTTGTAACAAATCACCGCAGACTTGGCAGTTTAAAACACCCACTTATCTCATTGTTCTGTACTTCTGAAGTCCAGGTGGGCTCATCCAGTTTCTCCTGCGAGTCTGCAGTCTAGAATCTCGGCAGTGGCCAGAGCAGGCTCTTCTCTGGAGACTGAAGGGGAAATCCGTTTCTCCCTTAAAGTCATCCCATATGGTGGTAGGAACAAGAGTCTTGTTTCTTTCTAGCTCTTGTTAAATTCTTCCCATGCTACTAAGTTCTAAATTCTTTTGATATTCAGTGAACAAGACTCCATTCCTTTCCCTTAACCTTGCCCCATTCCACACACAGTCTTCCTTTTGGTATAGACCATGTGATTGTGGTGGCATCTCAGCCTGTGACCCAATTCTGTATTCAGAGGGGAACAGGTTATACTTCTGGGTCATTCTTAGAATTATGCCCTTGGCCCCCAGGGAGATTTTTGATTTTTGTCTTGGCAAAAAAA
>NW_022196897.1:87672644-87683438 GCF_008632895.1 Mastomys coucha
AAAAAAAAAAGGTTGGCGTTTTGATAAGAGAACATACCTTGTGGTATAGTAGGTCTGGAGAGACAACTGGGCCTTCGTGTCTAGAGGGGTCTGAGGTGAGGCAAGTGTGAAAGCAAAGATACCAAGAGGGGGTTTCTGTAGCTGGATGGGGCAGAGCTGAAAGAAGAAGCCAGATGGGAAAGAAGCTAGCCAGTGAGACTTTCCTGGGTTTGGTGATTCATTCTGTGGGACTCTTGACCTTTTGGAAGACTTTCTCTCCAGTGTTTCATCTGATCCTGATTACACAATTTCAAGACAGCTCTCTCTGGCTGACAAATGAGGAAACTTACAAGTCTACTGTGCCTCTGAGGTCAGACTGTGGACCTGTGGCCAAAGCCACTGGATGGGCGCATTCTTCCTGGATCTCAGTACGAGGACATTAAGTAGCATGGATTTGTGGTCCCGTTGTCACAGTCCTCTGGTTCCTATCATCTACCCTTGCCTGGCCTGGATAACTCCGTCCATTCTAAAAGAAGCAGGTAGGGGAGTCTGATTGACAGGTATCCATCCATCAGAGGATAGAAGATAGGAGAATTCCTTTCCATCTAAACTTGGCTCTCTGAGGGGAACTTCAGGGAGGCAGGACAAGAGGAGTGATAAAGGAGAGAGCAGAGAGACTTTCTTCACCGCTGAGAGCTATGGAGAAGAGGCAAGGGAGGATGTACCAAGGAATGGAAGGGGCTGAGGGGATGGAGGGTGTGTGGTTCACAGAAGGAGTGTGGATGCTTGCTAATTATGGCACGCTGGATTTATAGCAGAAAGAAAAATGAGGCTCTGCAGAGACACAGATGAAATCCCAGCTGCCCATACTCCCAACACAGCAGAAACGGCCTTTCCAGGATTCTAGGAGTCAAAGGTTGCAGGTTTTGCATATGGGTATGTCTGTGTCCTAGAATAAGTGCCTACTGCTCCAGAATCTGCTTTTGTGACTGATTAATACTGATGATAGCTGTGAGGGGTAGACCCTGGCACCTGCCAGAGCAGCAGTCTCTTCCAATGACTCATGGAGTGGCAGCCTGGAAGTCTTAGAGGAATCTTTTCTTGTCTGGGGAAGCAGCTACTGCCCCAGGCAGCCTGGCTCTCAGAAATACTATAGGAAAAAAAAATCACTCCATTAAGAAATCCAGTCTGGTAATCTCAGGTCTCAAACACTTGCATTTTCTCCAGTCTGCCTGGCTGGGAGAAAGGCAGGAAGGAGAATTTAAAGTGGCATGTATTGATTGGCTCCAATCACCAAAAGAAGGCCCTTTACCAGCTCCTCCAATTACAATTTATTCCATAGTGAAAGGGAAACCAGAGAGACCCCCACCCCCACCCCTGGATCTGCTTCCCACTCCCTGTGAAATATGACGTTATCTTTTTTTTTTTTGGCTCAGCATTTCCAAAAGTTGCCTGGTGAAGCGCAATTCCCTGCACCTGGGAGGAGATGGGTTGATGGATGCAGTGGAAAGTCACATTCCAGAGAACTGGGAAACTGGATGACGTAGGGAATGAGTTGAGTTCATAAGGCTGACAACCTGTTAGTTAGCTTTAGGATGATAACAGGATTAGGAGGGAGCATGATCTGGGCCCCAACCCTGCCCCTGCCCCTTGACTCGGAGCACTTCTCATGTCCAAGTGTTGGTTTTCCTGTCAATAAAGGGACAGACCTCCTTGCATGTCTGTTGTGAAGATTCAAATAGATGAGGTCCCTCGGGTGCATCAGCAAGACTGACCAGAGGTGTTGGCAACACTCTTGGGGATTCTGACCTCCATCTGCTCCTCTGTGGGTGCTGGGGTTGCTGTTCCCAATGAATAGGAAGCCATGTCTTGAGTTCACTAAAACAATCACTGGATTAGAAAATGTTAGTTCCCCTTGCTTTGCACTGCCTCTTCTTGCCTGCTATTTCTGCAGCTGTCACTAAGTCCCTGTCTGGTGAGGGCTCACTCTCTGATGACACAAGGCCATGCTGTGTCTCCACACAGTGGAAGGGCTCAGGGAGCTCTCCAAGGTCCCTTCTGTAAAATCTCCACTCACCAAGCATGTCACATCCTCATTCTGTCTTGGGGGCTAGGATGGTAATATGAATTTGGAGATGTATAAACATTCATCCCATTACAGTTGCCAATAAGGCTAATAAATCTATTTTTAGGGTCCCAGAGACTCCCTTTCTCTAGCTTTCATTTCTCTCAGCATTCTCAGGAAGAAAGTAATTACCTCCTGAGGCAGTGAATCACTAACAGTAGCATCACAGGGGTGTGTGTGTGTGTCTACGTGCGCACGCGTGCACGTGCATGGGCACACACTGAGGGGGAGAAGAATGGAGAGACACGAGGGAGTAGTCTGGGGTAAGGATTGGGCTGAATCTTCTGTCTTAGGACTTCATGACCTTCACAAGAATATGTCTTCAGAGATGTAATTAACATGACCCACAAAATCTTCATGCTATGAGACCCAGAAGAGGCAGAGAGCTGCATTTTTTTCTCATAGATGTCTTCCTTCATGTGCACACTTCTCCCTCCCCGGGTCTGAAGCTTCCCAGTGCATAGTTAACCAGGACAACCACATGGGCACTCCAATAGCCTGCTTTCTTTTAGGGGTCCGAGCATGACTCAGATGACCTCTGTATTCAAAAGACCTGCAGGCAAGCAGCTGAAACACACACAGAGTTTGCAAACCTCTGCACAGTATAGATTATAAGCCTGGACTATGGCTAGCCAGGAGATGGGAACTCACGTCCTATGAGACTGGGACAAAGAATTTCCCTTTTTATGCCTTGGTTTTAAGGGAATAAATAGCATCAACCTTGAAGGACTCCTCCAGATATAAGTTCTTTTGAATGTATATAATAGACCAAATATTAGGCAATAGCTTAAACAAGGAGGGACTTAGTCATACAAATCTAGAGTTGCACAGCCCGTGAATGATGTGGCAGAGAATGGTATCATAAAACCCAGGGTTTTTTCTTTTTTCTTTTGTTTTTTGTTTGTTTGTTTTTTGTTTTTGCTATCTCTCTTCTCTGCCACAGAAGAATCTCTCTGCCACAGAAGAATCAGTTTGTCTCACAATTACATAGTGACCTTCGAGCAATATCTCTTTGTTATAAGCAAGCAAAAGCAAGGTCAAAAAGAGGCAGAGGTTTATGAACCAGCAGAGACTGTCTCAATCTATAGGAAAGTGATGGCTTCCTATGAAGGACTGAACTGAGGGTTTAAGCTTGGGTCTGCCAGAACTGTACCCATAACCACTAGATTTCGAGGTGACTAGCAACTGGATGGGACTTGGGTCTGACCCACACTGTTGGCTGCAAACAAACAAAAAAACCAGTTTCTGCAGTCCCACATAAACACCCCTAGACCCTTATAACCATGGTAGCACTGGGCAGTCAGTTGTTTTCCTGATAGCTTACAAAGATGACATCTGTCTAGAACATTCCTGAACACAGTCCTACGGACTATAAACTCACGAATGCACAAACACTGCTCTCTTGACGTCAGCTGGGTCTTTGGTTCACAACTTGGTTCAGAACCTGGCCGTAGGTGCATATCAAATTCATTTCCTATCTGTGTACTTGGACCTCGGTGGACTGTGCTCTCAGACAATGAGGGGTACATTGGATAACTGGGTTTTCTGGCAGCTGGAAGGTGAGGCAGAGATGCTGATGATCTCAGATGAATTCCAATTACACTGCTCGAGTGGTTTCTGCACCCGAGGCTGAGAGGTAAAAGCCATATGCTACAATGTGTGTCGGGTCAGTGTCCCACAGGAACATGATGAGGGCGATAGAGAAGAGCTTAATAAAGGGCTGTTTACACAAGTATGACAGATTAAGCAAACCAGTATGGAGTGAGGAAGTTCTTTGGGGCTGGTATGGAGGAGCTGTTTTTTTATTTTTTTTTTTTATCAGCTGTGCACACAAGATTCTGTCCCTCCCAAACCCAAAAGAACAAAACAACCAAACAGAACAAAGTGGGGTGAGGGGAGGGAGGATGGAGGGAAAGAGTTCTAGCGCTGCCTGGGCCTGGGACTGTGGCATGAACATGACTGTAACACTGAGAGGAAGCTGACTGACCAAACAGTCCCAGCTCTTCCCTGTCATGTTTGTATCAACATTTGGTTCCTCCTTTTGCGTAGTGCATTGGAACCCAGAAGAGGAGAGGGGTCTGCTAAGTGATGTAGTCCAAGGGCTTCAGACTCCAGGGCATAAAGTGGGGTAAAGGGTGTGGGGTTAGAGTTTACAACAGGAAACAGTTTCAGTCATTGTCCCTGTTCTTAGCATAGAACTCACCAAAACTTGCGGAATTTCTGAAGTTATCAGAGGGGTAAAGATGAGAATAATAAACCTTTCGAATACCCTTGAATTTATGCTAATAGGGTGAGTTTTGGAAAGTCCCTCAGGCAGAAGGCTGGTTGCCAGGGACAGGACCACTTGACCAGAGGCTCACTTTTCAACCTTCCCCTTGGAGAGATGAAGGAGGGAACATACCTGGACAGGCCTCAGAAGTCCTGTGCCACTCCTGTGCCACCCCCAAACTCTTTCACATCTTTCTTTGGAGGTTCAAAGAATGATACTCCTAAAACAAGCTGATTTTTTTTTCCTTTTTGGTATGTTGAACAATTTTGTCAGACAGAAATGAGCAGTCTTTTGAAGAAGTGTGAATCCAGATTCCTACTCCTTTGCTATACTCCCCATCCCAGTCCTGAGAGAAGCCTTCCTCAAATGTTTCTCATCCTGACTGAATTCTCCCACACAAGAGCTGTGTGCCCTCCAGTCTTCTTACTGCAATGTCCTTAGCTATAGAAAAAAAGATTTGGTCTGTCAACACACCTGGACAAGTGTCTGCCAGAGACATTTGCCCTCTGTTTCAGCTTCACAGAAAATAATGTGCAAACTGTTGTCTGTTCGATGGGCCAAATGTAGTCTTAGGCCATTGTGTGTTCTCTAACCCAATTCAGCTTCTCCCTCCAGAATCATTTACTACTCCCTTGATGGTCCCTGGCTTCTGCCTCTCCTACAGAAAAATGGCATCTACTGGGCAGGTGAGCTAATCACACTACAACTGCCTCCAACAAAACAATACATGTCTGATTTTTCTCCAGGATTTGCTTTTGTCATTTTTATGCCACTGGATCTTCTGAGGACAGAGGGAAATTTCCCTCTTCTCTCTTCTGCTCTTTTCCCTTCTTCCATTCTTGTCTTGTCTCCACCTCCTCTTCCTTTCTCCTCCTTCCCGCCCTTCCTCCTTCCTGCCCCTCCTCCCTTTTCTTCTTTCCTGTCTGTCTGTCTGTCTGTCTGTCTGTCTGTCTGTCTGTCTGTCTGTCTCTTCTTTTCTGAATGGCCATATGTTGCCAGGCCAACCCTGAACTCCCTACGTAGCTAAGGATGACCTTGAGTTTCTGATCCTCCATCTTCAGCCTCCTGGTTGCTGGGGTCTGCACCATCTGTGGTCTATGTGATGCTGGGGACTGACACTGAGCCCCATCCCCAGAACCTTCTACTTGACTGTGTGCTAGTTTTGCTTTGTTTTTTTGTTTGCTTGTTTTGAAACAGGGTCTCTCTACATAGCCCTGGCTGGCCTTGAACTCACAGAGATCCACCTGCCTCTGCCTCCCTAAGGTTAAAGATGTGGGCCACCATGCCTGGTTCATGTGCTACTCTTGTATTACTGTAACAAAATCTCATGGATAATCAACCTAGAAGGTTCACTTATCAGTTTCAGAGGTTTCAGTCTATGGTTCCTTAGCCTGAGATTTTGCCCACATTGTAAAGCCATGCATCATGGCGGGGGCAGTGATGAAGGAATCTGCTTCCTTGGTGACATCTGGGAAGCCAAAGAAGGGGGATGTTTGGGGATGTGTGTGTTCTAGGTCCCAATGTGCCTTTCTAGGGCATGCCCCCATATGACTAGGAACTTGTAACTAAGCCCCATCTTTGAAGGATTCCCCTGTTAGTGCCAATGCTGGGGACCAAGCCTTCAACTCGTGGGCCTTTTGGGAACATTCCAGATCTGAACTGTAGCAGGCTGCCCTAGGCTTTACCCTTCCATGATAAACTAGTGTTTTAATAGCCTGCTTTCCTCGGTTCCAAGGCTGCTCTTACACACGGGCAAACTCGGGAGGGACTCAGGCTCCTTTGTTTAGAGCTACCTAGTCAGAAGCACAAACAGTTGCCTGGACCTTCCTGATGGTCCTGGAGTAGGGGATGACTTGGTAGGACTGGGACCTGGGGAACAATGAAATCAGTGTGGGCAAGAGCTGTCTCTGGGCAGCAGAATGAACTCTGTGAAGCGCACGATTGAAAGTTAAATCCCAGATGGGGAATCATTTTGGCTGAGTTTGAGGTAGGCTCAGTATCACTGAGTATCTGCTGTGTGCCAGACTCTTTGTTAAATGTATACACCATCACAAACCTTCCAGGAAAACCCATAATTTTCATCTTACCAGTCTAAATGAGGTTCAGAGAGTCTCAATGCCTTGTTAAACGTAGAAATAGCATTCAGACTCAAGATTGCCCAGCTGCAAAGGCCAAACTCTTTGATGCCAGTGTCTGCCCTTTGGATACTACAAACTGATTTTGACACCCCCCTCCCCCGTCCCTGCTTCCAGAATTTCTAAAGAACCTCTAAGGCAGAGATTAACCTTCCCAGACAGCATGTTTACATGTAAAATCCTGGCTATCTGACACCTGTGGAAAAGCTGGAGGCTTGGAAATCAACCTTAAGTCAACATGCAGCTGTTGTCTGAAACTGATAGCTGCTCCAGCTAAGAGAGTTGCCACAGGTGCCACCACTCTTTATTGTCCCAAGGATTAAGGCTGAGGATAAGTTGCCATTTCTTACCCTGTCTGGATGCTGGCTCATCTGCAATTGGTGCACTCTACTGGTTTATGTTTATATATGTGTGTGTGTTCTTGGGTGCACGTGTCTATGAGTGTGGAGAGAAAATGACCACCCTACTGTTCCTCAGGAATAATCCACTTTAGGTTTTGAAACAGAGTCTCTCTCTGAGTCCCAGAGCTCAGTGACTAGACTAGTCTTGCCCAGTAGGCCTCAGTTTTCCTCTCTTTTCTGCCACCCAGTTGCTAAAATTACAAGTGAGTCACTACGGCTGCCATTTTTTTCCCCCATAGATCCTGAGGACTGAACTCATGTCCTCAGGATTTCAAGGGAGGCACTTTACCTTTCAAACCATTTCCATAGCTTTCTTTATGTTGTCTTCTTGGTTCCAGGAGGTGCTTGGCTCCAGTCTCCAGCCTTAAAGTTACCCACTTCCTTAAAGTTAGAAGATGATCTATTGGAATTTGGGCATGCATTGGACCTTCATTCCTGTGTGGCTTCCTTCCCTTTCAATGTTTGCTTTCATGCTTTATAGTATACTTATTATTATTGTTGTTATTATTATTATTATTGATTTTTTGAGACAGGGTTTCTCTGTATAGCTCTGGCTGTCCTGGAACTCACTCTGTAGACCAGGCTGGCCTCGAACTCAGAAATCCATCTGCCTCTGTCTCCCAAGTGCTGGGATTAAAGGCATGCACCACCACCGCCCGGCCTAGTATACTTATTATTACAATATAACCATCATGGTTATAATTACAAGTGAATTATGCATACACCTTGGCTATGTATGCCCAGAAGCATTTCTCCCATAGGACTCTGAGATAGGCTTTGAAGGCAGCAGTAGTCTTAGTTCCTATCTTTATAATATCTGTGTAAAGCTCTGAAAACATCTTCCGTTTTGCAGGCTTAGTCTACTGGAGATCGAACCCAATGATGGCTCATGCACACTAAGCAAGCACTTTACTACCGAGTTGAATCCCAGCCCCTTTGATTCATGTTTTCTGTTTTAAGATGAAGTCTCACCAAATTGCTTGAGTTGGCCTCAAACTCACTCAAGGCAGGCCTTGAATTTGAAACCCTCCTGCTCCACCCTCCCACACTGCTGGGGTTACACATCTGTACCACCAGGCCTAGATGAAGGTTTTGGTGCTAATGTTGTTGGTTTGCTTTGTTTTCTTTAATGATGGATGTATTGATATGATCTATAGGAAAACTATTTCAAAAATCAAAACCCGAGCAAAAAACTGTCAAGTACCTCTCTGAGACTAGCCAAGGGGTACACTATGTGGTGGCTGGTCTTGGAGGGTGACTCGAAGACTCCAGAGGGTGTAGAACCATGAAGTCAGGGCTGGAGTGAGACATACCCTCACCCCACCAGCAACAAGGATTGAATCTCAGGTTCACTACTACTGTGTGCATGTGTTCCTAGGACAGTGGCAGCCTTGCTCTCATGAAAAGAGCAAGCATGAAGCGTCGCTGTTTCCATTCATCTCCCTCCTTCCCTCAGCCTGCACCTGCTTTCCCAGAGAGAAGACTCTCCTATCCTTCACCCCAAAATTCTCTGTTGCCCGTGGATTCCTTCTGGCCTAGGGAGAGCCAGGATTTAATGGAGATAAACTGAGATGGGGGTGTCAGTGGAGTGCATGCTCTAGTGATGTTCACGACTTTCCTACGGCCCGAAAGGAAACTGGAACTCTGACACCAGGCATTTGGCATCTTCTCAAGGAGGGGCTGGTCAGCCTCATGGTGAGAAGATCCATGTGTGGGTGGGATCTCTGTGGTGGGATGTCCCATGCCTGCCTTTTTGTTATCCCACTGGCCAAGACTGTGTTGAGCTTTCTCTCAAATCCTCAAGATACAGGGAATCAAATCAGCCAGGACTGAGGCTGTGAAGGAGCAGAGTGAAGATAAGCAGATGTCCTCTGCTCACGACCAAGGACCTTCAGTGCTAAAGCTGGGACCATCAGGGCAAGGGTGGGCATCTAGGGATCCCGGATGGTGCTGGAATTCAGACCTCAGTCAAGACTGTCCACGGGGCACTGTGAGTTGGACTTAGGGTCTGTGGAAAGTCAGAGAGCCCCAGAGGAGGAGTGTAGTGTGGGTGGAGTTTACTGTGCTGAGTCTCTCTGTGCTCTCTCTTATGGGGCAGGAGAGACTAGAGAGAAGGTGCTAGATCAGATTCCAGCGGAAGGGGCTACAGTCTGTGCTTGCTCAGAGGCATGCCTTCTAGAGCGTCTTCACATATGACTCAAGTCCAAAACCCCTGAAAGGTTGGCTTTACAGACTAGGAGACCAGGGTCTGAGAGGCTTAGAACCCGCTAAGTGTCAGTGTCCCCCAGACAAAATGTGCCAGGGCCTGCCCTTGACCTCGGGTTTGTTTGCTTTCAGTGCCTGTATGCTTAGCTGCTGTTTCTCCAGCTGGGCTTTCTTTTTTTCTTCTCTTCTTTTTTCTTTCTTTTTTTCTTTTTTTCGAGACAAGGTTTCTCTGTGTAGCCCTGGCTGCCCTAGAACTCACTCTGTAGACCAGGCTGGTCTCGAACTCAGAAATTCACCTGCCTCTGCCTCCCAAGTGCTGGGATTAAAGGCATGTGCCACCACTGCCCAGCAGGTGGGCTTTTTAAACACAGGGATACTTTCAAATCATTATTGCCGAAACTGAGCAGCTAAGCTTTGTTCAGTCTTTCTGTGCCTTTTGAATACTTGATTTCCCACCATTGGTTGGTTGGAGGTGTGGCTGAATGTAGGGAGAGGGGGCCAAATGTCAGTGGCTTCTATTTCTAACTTATTAACACCAGCTCAGGAGAGAAGGTCAGAGCTGTCAGTGTAATTGAGGTGTTGGTGAATTTCAATTATCTTATAGAACTCCCCATTCCCAGTCCAGACAGTCTATGGCTAAGTCTAGTCTAGAATCCAGGAGGCAAGCAAACAATCTGAAGCACATCTCAGCTTCCATGTGGAGGGACAGCAGATGATGTGCACACTTTCAGTCTCATCAAAATTAAAATATTACTTAAAACATTTGCATGGATAAGTCACTTACTTTGTTGCTGTGACAAATGTCTTGTCAACTTGTACAAGTTGTAATAAAACAACTCAAGGGAGAAAAGGTTTATTTTAACTCACAGTTTAGGGTCCTGTCCATGATGGAGGGAAATCTTGTGGCACCCGCCTGCAATGGCTGGTCATACAGCCTCCACAGTAGGAAGCAGAATGTTGAATTCTTTGCACTCAGTCAACTTTCTCCTTCTTAAACAGTCCAGGAGCCCCCAGCCCATGAAATGGTACTTCCCACATTTACAGTGTGTCTTCCCATTTCAATTAACATTACTAATATGCTAAATATGCTAAATATGCTAAGAGGTGATGCTAGACCCTGGCAAGTTGATAAGATTAGCCATTGTAATGAGAGGGACTGGTAATCAGGTGATACTTTGCTGACTGTAATCTACTACATTGTTGGGAAATCCATTTGAGCAAAAGGTATTCTTATAGCTAAAGGAAATTCATCCACCCATTCAGTCATTCTACAGGCAATTATCAGATGTCTCTTATGGGCCAGTGTCAATAATGGGCGCTGTGATGATGTGGAACTGAGACTAACTACAGCCTTCTCCTCATGGGGTTCCCCAGGACAGCTAGCAACTGATAGGCTGCTGGAAAACCACAGGGTGCACATTCCAGGAAGGCCACAACAGGCAAGATCTAGTATGTAAAACTAGTGTGTTCAGGACTAGGGAGAGACTGGTTTGGCTCGCAGAGCACAGGGAGGAATGAAGGGGTACAGAAGGGATCTCCAGGAAGGAAGGGAGGAAGAAAGGAAGGGAGGAAGGAAGGAAGGAAGGAAGGAAGGGAGGAAGAAAGGAAGGGAGGAAGGAAAGGAGGAAGGAAGGAAGGAAGGAAGGAAGGAAGGAAGGAAGGAAGGGGGAAGGAAGGGAG
>NW_022196897.1:87686394-87707532 GCF_008632895.1 Mastomys coucha
CTTTACCTTATCAGCATGGAAAATTGCCAACTTTGCCACTATTAGTGGTGGGATTTCAGGCAACTCTTCATTTGCCTGAGGCTCAATTTCATTGGCCATAAAATAAGACTAATAATTAACTTCTTATAAAAATGGACCAGATGAGGTAATGTGCAGGAAGGGCCTTTAAAAACTGAGAAGCACTGTACTGAGCTATTTCGCAGTAATTGTTATAATAATTGTGAACAGCAAGTATCTATTTTAGGGGGTAAAAAAGGTTGAGAATGTAGTTTGAAAAGCAACTTTCAGGTTGCTCCAGAGGGCATGAAGGCATGGTTCAGGAGGTAAAATGCTTGCAGTACAAGCACAAAGACTAGAGTTTGACCATCAGCATCCATGTGAAGATTTTAAAAAAGCCAGTGTAGTGGGTTTGTGCACCTATAATTCCAGCACTGGGGTGGGGTAGGGAGGGCCTGGGGCCCTGAAGGTTGCTGGCCAGTCAGTCTAGCTGGATCTTTGAGCCCCAGATTCAATGGGAGACCCTGTTTCCAGAAAACAAGGTCAATGGATTATGAGAAACACTAATATCAACGTCTGCCTTACATGTACATGTGTGAGTACTTTCCCCAAGAATAATCTAGAATCACTATATATACTAAATGCCTGGGTTTTTTGTTTTATTTATTTATTTATTTATTTATTTATTTATTCTTTGTTTTTGTTTTTAAATTAGAGGCATATAAATCTAATCATTTTCTTTGAACACTGTCCTTTTAATACATCACCTTTCGTCCTTTGGTATCTCCAGAAACCAACTTCTTTCTGAAAGAAACCTGGATGGTTCTAGCTCGTAGGTTAAGGTAGGTCTCCTTATGAATATATCTTCTGGGTAAATACAAAAAAAACCCCAAAACCCTAGATTAAAGCAAGCACTTCATTGTGGATAAAAACAATTGATGTTCTGTGGGTTAGATTGAACTACTCAAAATCTGACAAACATGTATTCATTATTTATATCTAGGAGTTCTGCTCTGTGAAGCCAGGCCCATTAGTTTCCCATTCAACTTCATTTTTTTGGCTAAAAGCTACCAATGGCAGACCCCTGCTGGCCTAGAATGGTACTGTATAGGGGAACGCTCCAATTCCTATTCATGGATATATTGACTAGAGATGAAAGAGCTGAGGTGTCATATGTTCAGGTTTCCCCCCTCCGTCTCTTTCTGTGTGGGGGTACCTGTGGAAAATGTAGGGTATCTTCCCCAATTGTTTATTTTGGAAAAAAAATTCATCGTTTTATGTGTTCATGTGTGTGGTGAGTGTTTTCACATGTACCACATGCATACGCCTGTAGAGTTCAGAGGAAGCAGTTGCATCCTGGAAGTTACAGGCATTTATAGGATCCTGGGAATGAAACCTGTGTCTTCCACAAGAGCAGTCTTACCATAGAGCCCTCGCTGCAGCTCCCACCTTCTTGGTTTTCAGTCTTTCTGCTGATATGAAGCTTGCTCTGTCAGCTGGGTTGACTGGTGAAAGAGGTCCAGGGATTGATCATCCTGGTCCTGCTCCCTTCCAATGCTGGAGTTGCAGATGCGTGACCTTGCTCAACATTTTATGTGGGAGCTTGTGGTGCACACAAGGCCTTTAGGCTTGCAGGCAAGCACTTTAACCACTGGGCCACCTCCCCAGCACTACCTGTATTTCTAAGTGCCTGTATTTGTCAAAAGCATGCTAAAGTGGGGGCACAAAGAAAAGGCTGGGATTTTTCTACAATGGAGGGAGGGTTCTTTTAGGGGAATCACGGATCCCAGTCTCCTAGTAGGGTAGTTTGGGCTTGGATTTCTGTCCTTACAGTTTATGCTCTGCGGCTAACAATGGTTTATAGGCAGTGCTAAGGGTTTTCAAATGTGTTCATACTCATTGTTCAGTGCATATTCTAACCCCATCAGGCACAGCTTTCTGTCTCAAATTCTGGAGAGGGTCAAGGGCAGATGTAGTGTTCCAGGACACATGTAAGGGGGATCAAAAGAGGAACTAGAGTCTGCAGGATAAGGAATACCTAGGACTGCAATTCTTTTCCTTCTTCTAACCACTGTTTCCTCCTCTTTAATGAAACTGGAATAAAATGAGGTCTGTTTCTGTGAGGATCCAGAGGAAAGGAAGCACAAGGCCAAGACCAAGAACCTGTGAAGAGCATAGGTCATGTAGGGTGCCCCTGTGCATGATGGGAATGGGAGGGAACTGTACTAGCTTGTAATGAGCTGACTGTACAGCCAGACAACAGTACGTTTTCCATGTCGAGCCTTGGTGTTGTCTATAATGGACAGAAAACAAAGCCTGAAGAACAGAGCAAAGCAGGAGGAACAGGCTGAGGGAGGGAACATGACCTACTCCTTTGCTTGAGGCCTCACAGATGACCCTCCTGTTTCCACCTCAGAGAACATCATGCTAAGGAGGTTTGCCAATGACCAGAAGTCAGGATCTTCACCCACTTAGCTGTCTCCAAACCATTCGTACTATGACATAGGGTATCTTTTGCTTCCACCCCTTGCTCTTTTTCTCTGTAGGGCTTGTGTCTCTGGTTTGGCTTGAATGACACAAACCCACTCTTCATAAGAAAACTCAATCATCACTTCATTACATCCCAGAGAATGTTCCATGATTACACAATGGCAAGCTGTGATTGCCAATCCAGACAAGGAAGTGATTTTGGGAAGTGCTGTTGGCCAAGTCAGCAGGCAGCGGAACCCACCCTGGCATTCTGCAGTGTTCTTCCATATGGTGGACTCTAGGATTCATAGCCAGGTTCCTGTTGAGACCTATTTCCATCATCATTCCCATGTGAAAGAACCTCTTGCACATGTCAAAGTTTTTAAAGAGGTCTAAGTATTTGATTTTCATCTCGATACAGGGTTTCTCTGCGTGTAGCTCTGTCTGCCGTGGAACTTGCTCTATAGACCAGGCTGACCTCAAACTCACAGAGATATACTTGCCTCCTCCTCCCAAGTGCTGGAATTAAAAACATGTGACTGCCCAGCAAGTATTTGTTTTTATTATTTTTAATTATGTTTGTTTCTTTGTGGGGTATGCATGAATCCCACTTGAAGCCCTAAGTGTTAGGTTTCCTGGACACACAGCTCACAGTTTGCTGACAGTACAGGGAATAAACGGCAGAGCAGAATGTGCTCTTAGTTACTGAGACACTGTTTCAGCTCAGATAAACACATTTCCAGGAATACAACTGGCCATTGCTGATTGTCTCTTCCAAAATACCTGCTTTGATACCTCAGTAATAATTTACTATAGTAATGCTATTATCCACAACTATCTAATCAACCTAGTAGTTCATTTAACCTCTGTAGACTCTGCTTGAAGTGTCTTGCTTTTTTCTGTCATAGCTTTGAAAAGCATCATAAAATGAAATGGTGAGCTTATCCAATTTCAGGCCAAATGTGCTGTATAGTCCTAAAATCAAGTCACCATGTGCTCCTGCACAAACATGAATACAAATATATGTACATATGCATACATATGTACATATGCAAATAAAAACTTCAAATCCTTTGAGAGGTGTGACCTGGACAACTGAACATCACACCATCAACAGCTCTGCCCATGAATTGCCTAACATTCAAGAACTACAATGTAATGTTTGCCTGTCCCTGGAGACAAAGGGGAGGAGGGGTCCAAGGATATGGGTGAGAGAAAGGGAGTAGAAAAAGACAGCTGTCCCTGCAAGTGAGGCTATTTATTCCTTACCATTGCTAAATCCTCCTGTGACATTCCAGAGGGTCTAATAATCTCCTAAGAAAATGCCATCCTTGTGTCTCTTTTTACATGGAAGGGCATGAACTCTGTACCAGACAGCCTATTACTACATTGGGGAGGGGGCAGTGCTGGTCGGCGGGGGTGGGGTGGGAGATAACACACATCTCTTTAAGAGGAATGGTGTCCTAACTGAATTACCAGTCACACACACACACACACACACACACACACACACACACACACGCACGCACACACGCACGCACGCACGCACGCACGCACGCACGCACGCACGCACGCACATGCACATACACGATATGATTTGTCTCTTGGGGTAAAAGAAAGGTGGTGCAAACACTTCACTTAAATTATAACGAGATGGCAAAAATTACTTCCAAGAATGCCTTTCAGGGAAACAGTTGTATGAGGTTGCAAGAAATACTTTGAGAGCCATTTGGAAGAGGGTGGGGTCAGAACCCAGGAGGGATAAGCTGGACTAACAATAGATGGCTGCTAAATGGTCTTCTAAGAAGGGGTTGAGCTCTTTGTTGAGTGTGGGATGCAGGTGCAGCATAGCTCCAGCAACACACACCCCAGCTCTTCATGCTGCCTCCACCCTCTCCTTAAAATAAATGTTGATCTAATATTGAAAGAACAGCAGGCTGGAGGGGCACAGAGGCATTTTTCTTCCTGATGTGGACATATTTCCCTCTGGTGTTGAGTGCACACACTCTCCAGCACCTCCCACCCACATGCTGTTGCCTGTCACACCAAAGCTTGTGTCTGAAGGTTCTCCCGTGGTCTCAAGGGTAACATACTAGTAAGGATATGGGAGTAGTTAATGGCCAATTCTGTTAGAAGCAAGAAAAACAATTTCTTGTCCTCCTCTTCTTTCTTGTGTTACTGGGTCTGGATACAAGCAGGGCATTGCACATGCTGGGCAAACAACCACTGAGCCCCATGCCCAGTGCATCTTATCTTTGAAAGTTTACACTTGGGCTTCTAGTCCAGAAAATGGATGTGAACTCAAATTAGAGTAAAGGAGGCCTGCTTGGAATATTCATAAGATAGAAGAACCCTTAAACAGGCCTGAGTGGTTTTAGTTGACAGAATAAGAACCCTAGCTGAAACCTGGGTAAGATTTACTCAGATTTTACAATTGCAGAGCTGGAAGAGAATGGAAAATCTCCATCTGAGAGGACACTACCTTTATTCTAGGAGCATGTAGAAAGACATGGCTGCTGGAGACTGCACAGTCTGTTGGTGGGAGAGTAGGGATGGGAATTAGGTTTCTCAACTCTTTTCCGTTATTCTAGGACAAACAGGTATCTATTTTGGTAGTACCACCTGTTTTGTTTTTAAAGATTTTATTTATTTATTATAAGTAAGTACACTGTAGTTGCCTTCAGACACACCAGAAGAGGGCATCAGATCTCATTATGGATAGTTGTGAGCCACCATGTGGTTGCTGGGATTTGAATTCTGGACCTTTTGGAAGAGCAGTCAGTGTTATTAACTGCTGAGCCATCTCTCTAGCCCAATACCACCTACTTTAGACATTTAGCTAAAGGTGTCAAGTTATAAGCTTCATGATATAATATCTGGAGAAAGAGAATATATCTATCCACAAAGTATCTGAAGAACTACATCAGGTAAGCAATTTTGTTAGCACTGGTAACACAGCAGTCAACAATACAACGAGCTATTAAGAATAAACACACTATAATCTGAAGTTCTTACAACAGGTGTAACAGCCTGAAGGAAGATCTACAGACTGTGTGGGCTAATGTAAGGACACACTCCATCCACAGCATCTGTCAGCTATCAAAAGCTACTGGGATTGTTTTGTTTTGTTTTTGTTTTTTTGTTTTGTTTTGTTTCGAAAGGCTCAGTTGTGTGTTCCAGCACTGTACTAGGTCCTGGATATCACTGCTTGTTTACTTCCTATGTTAGGAAAGGACATAGTACTAGAACCAAGACCGTTTACTTCTGAAACCCAGGCTCTGGAGCAAGCCTCACTTCATGTTCCAAAGGCAGAAGCCAGGCTCTTTTCCTAGAGACATCACAGTAGTGTTAAGCACTAATTCCTGCTACCTGTCCTCTCCTCTGCCATCCCCCCAAAAGCTAGGTCTCAATTATGTTTTTTTGTTTCATTCCATCACTCTTCGTTCCATCCTCTGGAGACTTTCCTCTACTCACACACACAAAATCAATTACATCACATTAACCGATGCTAGTTGTGTTTATAACATAGAAGGCAAAGAATGTTTTTATGAGCAGAAATTTTGTTTTTCTATTGTTACCTCCCAAGGGAAATAGAAATACTTTCTCTGGAACTGGGCAATGTGTGTGGTTTGACAAATGTGTGCTGAATTGACAAAACGGTTGGGTCCACACCACACCTTATTTTCTCTTCTGTGAAAGGATCTTAGCTATTTCCCCCTCCCCCTTCAAACCAAATCCTCTTACTCCTGAGCAATGACCCAAGCTGAGAAATTTCCCAAACATCTGAAACCCGAGAATATGTGTCTGGGATCCTTGAAGTTCATGGTTTCCAGATGGAGAGACTGGAAGAAGGGGTAATGGTATGGGAGGAGGAAGGTGGGCGAAAGATGGGGGAAGCCTGAACTCTGGCTCACTTCTGCCTGTTGTGGTGTCTGCCAGCTGATGTCCCTGAGACCTGCCAGTGATGAGAAGGAAGCAAGTCACTATGAAACTGTCTTCCCAGGGCAGTGATGGCCTTCAGTAGCACAACGGAAAAGAGTGCCTGTGGCTTGGCTCTCAAGAATGGAGTAAACATTCTATGTGGGTACCACTTGTACCCCACAAGTGGTAGTCCCCAGGTGACTGGTTCTTTCTCCACTGTCCTCGTGCCAGAGGTGGGGGAGGGCTTAGCAACTTTAATAAATGACAGGCAAGTATATTTGGAAAAATGGGGGATAGGTATGATTTCAAAAGGAATGTGCTTCTCTCTCTCTCTCTCTCTCTCTCTCTCTCTCTCTGTCTCTTTCTCTCTCTCTTTCTCTCTCTCTCTGGCTTTTTGAAACAGGGTTTCTCTGTATAGCCCTGGCTGCCCTGGAACTCACTCTGTAGACCAGGCTGGCCTCGAACTCAGAAATCTCCTGTCTCTGCCTCCCAAGTGCTGGGATTAAAGGCATGTGCCACCACTGCCAGGCTAGGAATGCTTTTCTTAGAGCAGACATGTTTGGATTTTGTTTTTGTCTTTGTCTTTGTTTTGTCTTGCTTTTGTAAGCCCAGCCTGGACTTGACCTCAGAGTCATCCCCTGTCATCCTGCTATGAATGGAACTGGGAAGTATGATGTAAAATGAAATGCATTCAGAGAACAAATACTGTCTTCTCACTTGTAAGTAGAAACTAAAGAAGTCAACCTTGTAGAAAAAGCAGTTTGATTAGAGGAACTATAGGTTAAGGAATGAATCTTGTAGAAAAACAGTAGAATATAGGACTAAAGGTATAAATTAAAGAAATGAATCTCATAGAGCAACAGAGTAGAATAGAGGAACTAAAAGTAGAAACCAAAGAAGTGACTGTCATAGACAGAGTAGAATATGGTAACTAAAGGCTGTAAGGGTAGGGAATACAGCTTGGGTAATGGGGACCACAATACAGTTATATGAGGAGGAATAAGTTTTTGTCTTTTGTACTACAATAGGCAATTACAGTTATAACAATCTGCTGGCCATTTTAATAGGAGAACATGCCCACTTCACTGCTATCAGTTGTTTGTCATTTCAATCCCAAACCACCCACTCTCCCTCCCACTCTCACCATGACCACTGTCTCAAGTAGTCTCCTACGCTGGTTCTGGCCTGTTGGAATAGGTTGAATTTAATTCTAGGATAAAGCCTACACCTGTGTACAAAAGGTCTCTTAATGGGTGTTGAAAAAAAATTAAGTTACTTTCAATTAACATCCCTGACATCTTGCTGTTACAATAAAATAGCATGTAGCCAACAGCTACATTCTTGGACTTAATGTTCTCAAAGTCAAGGAGAAGGCTCAGCTTCTTCTGAACCTGATCTGCTGGCCTGGGACACAGGAATGTTTTAAAGTGCCCTGGTTTAGAGAAGCTAACAGAATTTCATGTAGTGACATTCTTGCAGACCCAGCTTACCCTGAGGTCTGAAGAAAGCACCTCTGCAGGCCGAGTGGCACCCAGATTTAGAGATGTTTTTGGAGAAGGATATGAATCTGGGACCTGGGACAGGCATTAATTATCATTGGGAAAACATGGACATTTCCCACCTCTTTCCTTTCCTGTTGCAGACTGTATGGTTCTGAAGTGAACCATGATTTAATTTCTTCTACAATAGGTATACAGAATGTTGATTGCAAAGAAATGAGAAAAATATTTAAGCAGAAGGAGGATGGCTGGTTGACATTATTACAGTAAAAGACAAAATTCTCATCGTAACCAACAGCAAAAGGCTAGGTATGGAAAATCTTTGCTGGTGCAGTGTGAAACTGCTTAACACAACTTTTTTTTTTTTAAAGATTTATTTATTTATTATATGTAAGTACACTGTAGCTGTCTTCAGACACACCAGAAGAGGGCATCAGAACTCATTACGGGTGGTTGTAAGCCACCATGTGGTTGCTGGGATTTGAACTCTTGACCTTCTGAAGAGCAGTCGGTGCTCTTACCCACTGAGCCATCTCACCAGCCCAACACAACTCTTTCTATACATAACCAATGCAGCACTGATTCTATAACATGTGGTATTCACTGGAAGGACAGACAGTTCCATCTGAATGTTCCTGGATTTGGGAAAAAACCGTTTTGGGTTATCAGATCACAGCTAGGTTACTCCAAAGTCCTCAATGACCTATGAGAAATGAACTGAATCTTTGGTTTTGGTATGTGCACTCCATCAGGATTAGAAGTCAACTACCCTTTGGTTGATGGCTCCAACATAGAAGGTCAGAAATGGCTCTGCAGACAAAGTTCTATAGGGAGGGAATGCTACCCGACTCCATGTTCACTTGGCTTCTGAATTCTCCTAGAACTAGCCAACAGTTTTCTAGGCTGATATTGTGTTGACATAGGTTGATTCTTCTTGTAGCACAGACTTGGAGAAATAGAAGTGAAAATCTGTTATTACAGGTTAAATTGTGTTACACTCAATTTGCAGAGAGGGTCTAGCTTCTTTTTATTATAGTCCTGATTTTGTTGTAATGACTATTGCCTAAAATAAATGGGCAATCGACAAAGGCTTAGGGATGCCTAAGTGATTTTTATAATAGCAGTATTTGTTGTTGCAGAATTTGACCTGTATTCTGGTTATTAGTTTTATTCATCACACTGAAAACTTGGCACTTCTATTGTTCATGCCATTATATGCAAAGCACTGTAGCATGAAAGTCACTTATAAAGCTAGAGGAAAAACCTCTCTGAACAGAAGAGTCTCACGGAACAATGAACCATCAGCTAAGTGGATGTACATTTTGTTTAGCTACATGTTCTGGATTGTCAAAGGTTTATTCCTTTTAATCCCAGAGGTTTCTTTCTTCTTTTGTTCTTTTCTTTCTCTTTCTTTCTAACCATCAGTGTCATATGCATTTAAAAAAAACACTTGCTCTACAAATACTTTACCTTTGAATCTTTCTGTCTCTCTCTGTCTCTGTATGTGTACTGCTAGTCATTATTTTGAATGTGCTACATTGGTACCCTTTTGGATCTAAGCATCCTCTTATGAGATTTGAGCTCCTCTGGCCCACCTGACATTTCGTCTATTGTTGTCAACTCTTTTTCTTCCTTGAATTTGGTTTCTCTGGAAGTCTGGTCCCCTTCCTTAAATTCAATCTCTGTAGACTTGAACACTAGTTGAACATTTACAATTGTGCGAGGAGTAAGAACAGAAGTTCTGGGAAGGTGCCCGATGGTGGGATCTGTGGCCTCTTGCAGGTTTGCTTCCTGGCATTTATTTCTACTAGGTAGAGGGCTTGGCTGCTTAGTTTTTACTTGTTAGTCATTGTTCAAAGAGTTGCCCTTCTGCTAAGGTTTTCCAAGTTGTCTCAATTATTCATTTTCAAGCCATTTGCTTGGATTTATGTTCCTCAACTACAAATAAATGAAGTTCTCAGATGGCTGAGACCAGTTAATGGTAATAAGTGAAGCCTCAAGGAGCACAAAGATTGTGATCCATTTTTATATGGCAAATGGCATACTGTAGCCATCTCAGACATGGGACTACATCAGGTTGCTAGAGTCATCTTCATGATTCTTAATTAAACTATGGACTCTGTATCAGAGCTGTCTGACTCTGGAGAGTGTAAGTCCACAGTCAAGGCAGCAGTGAACACTGCCTCTCAATGATTCCATTATTTATTGCTTTAAAACGAAGGAGGTAAAGCACAGCACTGGGCCAGAAAAGAATTGCACTGCTGCCATTGTTTTCTATGCTATACAAAGCAAGGGCCCAATATTTACCTCACAGCTGAATTGTAGGGACAGAGTGCCAGGGACAACATGTTATTTATCAAACCAGATGACTCAGTATGGCTAGGTATGAAGAGCAGACACCATAGTCTGTTAGCCTTGATTTAAATCCTGGCTCTCTGCTTATTAAAATATCTCTGAGCCATAAAATGAGACGATAGTATTAGTGCTTTGATAATTAAATAGGGCAATGTGAAAAGCACCAAGGAGAGTTTCTGGCCCAGACAAAGAGCTGACTAAATGGAAGCTATTACTATTAACAAAAACATAAATGTTTTAATGCTAGAAACTGCAATATTTAACAGACATTCGGTGCAGCCACTGAATGACTCTAAATGGTCTTGTTTTTCATTTATTTGTTGAAACATCGTTCCTTCTTACTGAATAAAGACTGGTACCCTGATTTCCTGTTGAGCATATCTCACTCTGGCGCCTTGTGAAGACCAGGAGAGATTCCAAACAAGCTGCAATTTCATGTTTTTATGAGTCTAAAGGAAATGAGGCTACATGTAAGCAGAATCAAGAAACAATCAGTTAAAACACAGGAGCTGTCTAAAGGAAAGGCACTAAAACGAGAAGGGCGTGAGCAATAGAATGCGGTACTGAGGGACCAGCACAGGAAGCAGGGATTAAAAAAACATGCCGATACACTGTGGTCTGAAATTCTGAAGACTACTAAGTGCTACAGTGCCTGGCAATGTACCACCTACCCATCCCCCAGGAGAGGAAGTACCCTCAGCAACTGCGGAGGAAGTGGGATATAATGACTGCTCCAGGAGACAGTCTTCTGTCCTGGGGCTTTAATCCAGCTTGGTTTACTGGGTGACCTTGAGTGACTCCACTCTCCTGTTTTGAAAATTTTTCTAAAGTTCCCATAGTACCATGAAGAAAGGGCAAACGAAGACACATTTGATAGAAGCAAATTAGATTAGGGTTCATGGCTTTTAGGATTTTGAGGCATTCTGTTTTGTGCTTTTTGAAAAGTTACATTTTCAGATTCCATAGATCTAGCATCTCTAATCTTCATATTGGGCTACTGGAGTCCATAACTCCAGGCTTCAGTACAACTGTTGGCCCTGTGTTAGAAGCCAGACTGAAATGAGTTTACTTACCACTTAATTCTCTCATCAATTATAATCAGATAGGTACCTTTAAAGTTCCACAGAGATGGTACTGCTAGCTTAAGTATAATTTGCTCAAGGGTGCTGGTTAAATTTTTATTTTAGAAGAACATTTGTTAAAAATTAAATTTTGATATTCTTCCTAGTTAATCAAAGTCACAAATCTAAAAAGATCCCAGGAGTAAACACTTACCTTATAATCTACCTACTGACCTAACACTCTCTGATCTAGTCTTTACCACCTTCTAGAAGTCTCTTTCGGCCCTTTAAGAGATCAGGAGTAACTTAGGTCCCTACATCTACCCATCATCTCCAGTATTACCACAGAGATGTATATGCATATGCATATGATCGTCATGGATATTTATACCTAGCAGGGTCCTTTGTGAACAACTCTGAGAGACAAACGGTATTTCCAGTAATAGTTTATTGATTTCCAAATGCACAGGGGCGCCAAGTCTGAACATCCTGGGATAGCAGTAAATCTCTCTTACAAAATAATTTACAGTATGAAAATGATATACTGAAACATTAACTCAGATATGTAATTCCCTTGAAAGATTGAATGTTCCCTTGTTTAGTGTAAAGGGTGGAAGGGGAAGATGACTAAGGAGGGAATGTGACTGTGCACACGAAAACAGGCAGAAGACAATGGATTTGTTGGTTCTACCCACTCACGCGCTGTGGCCTGTCACTGTAAAGACTGATCAGGCTTAACTTCCATAAAATATAAATGATTGGTCCCCTAAAGCCACATCAAGCCCAGCATGGACTCTGGCTATTTTCCCAACAGTGCACTCCAAGTGTCTTCATTTCTTTTCACTTTCCTGCTCTGGTCCTTGTTAGTGTTTCTGCTCAGCCTCAAATAGGAATGGGAAACACCAAGTGATCTGAATGATCTCCTGTATGACCTGGCTTCTGTGGCTTTCAGAATTCCATAGGATGGTGGGCCTCAGAAACACTGATGGGTGAAGGCAGCGTCAGTGAGATGTGTAGTCTCTGTGGGCCTTTTCTCTTAGGGAAGGGCTAGACTTGATTTATAATGGTACTTTTTGCCTTTAAACAAACAGAAAATCTAGATGTGCTCAGCACATAGTAAACAAGCAACCAACTTACTGAGAAGTGTGTACTCAACAGCTACTTTATGAGAGTAGAATATCAGGAATCAGCAGGACATTCTCTCTGTGGGGAAAGAGGACTTTTTAGAGCACTGACGACTACAAAGTTATATATTCTGCAGCTCTACACTCAGACCCAGATCCAGGTCACAAAATGACAAGGCATCTACCATTTCCCTTGTTATTAGACATGGTGGAAGAGGGCTGGGGTATCACCTTGGCTTGGTGCTGTAAGAGTTGACACCTACCACAAGGGGGTTATTCTGGAAAGCCAGCAGTCACACTCCAATTATCTGTTTATACTTACATAGACCTAGAAGAAACCTTTGTGGAGGTATATAAGATCACTAGGGGCTGCTTTGAACTTCACTTAACTCTTAATTAGGTGGTATAGTATATGCGGGTGTGTACAGATCTCACTCTCATTTCCCCCTGCCCCCCCTGTACCCCCCCTCCAGGAAGGGACTTCAAAGTTAGTGATTTGAATTGGCACCTTCTCACAGAGTACAAACATGGTAGCTGGGTTTCCTAAAACATGAAGATTTGCTTTTCTATACTAATGAAGCAGGACGTATTTAAATAATGTTAGAAGACTACCATTACCTCCAACTCTGGCTAAAAACTTTCCACTCTTGAAAGCCTTTAGTTTCCTTTGTGGGGACTGTACCAAAAAGAAAGATTCCCCCAGCTCCTGAAGGAAGCTCAAGTTAACAGTGAATACTTACAACATCTACTAGAGCAGAGGACCTAGTCTATCTTGATGTCTTTGAAAAAGAATTCAGAGTGTGAATGGGCATACTGCACTGGGGGAACTGAAAGCCTTTCTCTCTCTCAATCTGTAGGGAGCCATGGTGTGGGGCAGAGGGCTGACTGCAGAGTAGGGAGTGCTGTGCTCAAAACTGGTCCCATTGTTTCCTAGCAATTATAGACAAGTGACTTGTCCTCTGCATATCTACAGAGGCTCATAACCTGTCCTAAAGTTACTTCCTCTTATTGGCTGTCAGCTGAAGTCAAGCACAGCACTTCTTGGGACTGTCCTAGGTAGATATAGTGGTATCAAACCAAACAAATGAACAAATAACTCTCAGCACTCAGAAACTTAACATTCAGAAGGTATCCAGGACTTGCTCGGAGGACCCAGCTTATTTGAGAGACATTCATTACCTGTATCACTTGATGATTTGGATAAACCCTGCTGTCCACAGTCTGTCAGGACACATACAACTCTGACACTCTTAACTCACACTGACCTGGAAAGGCAAGAAGCTTCGTTCACCATAGGGCACAAGGCCAAGCAGGAGGTCATAATTTTGAGGACGAAGCTGATACCAGTACAGAAAACACCCTAGTTCTTACATTAATAAATGCTACCACTAGGAACTGGGATCTGGGCAGGGGCTACTGTGCTGTGTTTAATGCTTTTCTGGTTAAAGTTTTATCAGGTACTGAAGGCAGCAGGAGCCCATCAAGTGAATCTGAAACCCTTTCTAAGTAAAGGGAAAGTGCTTCCCTTGAGGATTCCAGAGAGATGATAATTTAGAGACAGGTTGGCAAATCTTATATTGCTGTTTATAACCACTACATAAATGCTTGGATTCTCCAAACACTGATTTAAAGTAATAGCATAATTAGGTGAGAGGCAATGATCTGTTCATTGCTAATATAAGGTCAACATGTAAAGATCAATGATTACTGGGAAAGACAATAGAATCTTCCAAACTGTCAAGTCTTTGCAATCTTCTGATGTTCTACACTCTTTCTAGAGTGGTCCTTCTTTTAAAATTCTGTTAGAACAGGATATTACTGGAGGTTGTTTAACTCATGATGTATTAAATTCTCCAGTCTTTGCAGACAGATGGTAAGGCACCAAAATTGTTTAAGCCATCTACTAGCCACCAGCTGGGGAAATTATATATATATTTTAGATCTCACACTCCTCTCTGCCCCAATATACTTGCATGTGTAGTGAGGTAGGGTAATCCTAGCCTACAGCACAGAGACTTGGCAGTTTCCTGGCCTCAAAGGGATAAGTCATTCTCTAGCATGCACAAGGTTAAACAATGACATAAATAGGACTCCTACAATAAGCATATGTTCTTTCTGCCTTAGAACTATCCTGTACATATCCATGTTAGCTGCCCCTAAAGCTTTGTGATAAGCCATTACATACACAGGCAAACTGGCTGACAGGAAAAGGGAGATGTACTTCAAGGTAGATTCCTTGGATCTGAAAGTCTAGACCTTGGCCAACAGCAACCCTAAGGCTGCTTGAATCCAGTTCAGACAAAATCTCAAAGTAAACATGGAAATACCACACAAGCAGAGGAGATAGAATCACTGTCCACTTAAAAATAAGAGTTTCCTTCCAAGTTTCCTATTTTAGTTTAGCAGTTTAGGTGTATGGACATTCTCTTCTATAACCTAAGTGTTTGTTCTATTAAAAAGTACAGTCATCCCCTGACTTCAAATCATTTGGAAAGAAAAGTTGATGTCTCAAGAAGATATGGTGCTTGTGATCTTGCAGTTGGGTATCTCCCAGCACACTTCTTCCTTGACCCTGAAAAGTATGGTTGTAAGAGACTGTGATCTGGGAGTGTGAGAAGGCCAGGCAATCCAGCTCTGGGGCATGCCTGGACAGGCGACATTAAAGAGAGAACTGGGGTGTGTGAACTTAAGGCCTGCTGCAGGGGAAGGGAGGTTCCAATTATAGTAAACTGAGGGAATAGCAGTCAGGGAGGGGCAAGAATTCCCTTCACAGTGCACTGACCACCATAGACTAACCTTGGAGTGGAGCTGCTAAGATTTACAGTGACAGTTTCCGCTTGCCAATCTACATGCCAGCCTTTTATGTTGTGACTGGCCCGTTAATCCACACAGCTGGCCCAAGAAGTCAGGTTTTTAGCAGATGCTTTAGTGACCATTTTGGAAAATTCGGGCAATCTTAATTCTGAAACACTGATTCCAACTTTTAATCAGATTTCTTTGCTTCACCCCAGTCCTTAAGGTCATTTCCTTTCCACCTTTTCAATCATTTTTTCCCATTTCCACAGCACTGAATTATGAAACTTAAGTCCTAGATAACCTCACATACTAAAAATATCTTCTTTCTAGCTCTGGACTCTTTCTCCAACCCTATTTTAACCCAGTTGCCCTAACACTTTTCACAGAGGCAAAGCTGGACTATGACAGACTGCCTATTGAGTCAGTTTGGCCCCACTTGGCCACATTTGCTTTAAGCTTCAGTACAAAGTGGGTTTTCTGTTTGCATGTAAGGAAAACTGATTTCCTTTCGAGATGTTTTCGAACCTTCCTAAGGAAGTGATAGTGTTGACTTGCACAATATTCCAGGGGCTGGCTTTCCTGAGTAAGTTCGAAGCAGCCATTGGGGGGTTATCTGAAGAGCCCTTCAAGTTGATTAAAGGGGCTCTTCCCATGACCTACCACAAGAGAACAAGAAGCACACAGTCAGTATGCATACATCCCCTGGTCCCTTGGAAACATGTGTGCCTGCTGTGGATCTGGGGACATATCCAGTGGAAGAAGGTTGTTGCCGGGCAGCTTTCACAGATATCAGAAGCCATTACATACACGCTGTCACATACACACAGGGAAGGGGCATTTTCTGCAGGGAATGGTGAGTCTTCATGTGTCCTCTTCTTCACTGGCACCACTACAAAGGAAAAGGAGAAGCAAGTGAGTTCAGACATCACAGAAAAGGAGAACACAGTACACAGGTGGACAGCCTCATGCGGCTTCTATCATGGCTGAACAGTAGGGCCACAGTAAAGTGTCTTAGTTTCTTTGATTTCAGATTTCTAAATTTAACTACAGTGATCATGAAAATGAAAAAAGGGACTTACTATCTTGGGTTCTGAGAAAATCAAATAAGAACACGTAAAATACACGGTGCCCAGTATACAAAGTATATAAAGGAGCAGGAAGGTCATCAGACTGTGAATTTTAATTAACAAAATAAACTGCTGGTGGAAATCAGTTTTATTTCCTCTAGGTGTTAAGACACCTATTATTAGATCAGAAAAACCAGCAGCAGCAGCAGCTGCTGCTAATGGTACTTTGCAGTGGGCAGAGCCAAGGCTCATCCATGCTGTAGTCAGTCTCCAGAAGTGCTCTACCTTGACAGGTCACTGGGTCATTCTGTGTACCTTCCTTCATTCTTTGCTCTTACCACATTCAATAGTTTGGAATTTATTCTCATCTTCCTTCTTCTGAAGTGTATAAGGGTAGCATTAATTCTATCTTACCAATGACTACACATCTAGTAAGTCAGAGAAGTGTTCAACAGTGACTTCTAAAAACAACAGAAAGAAAGAAAGGGTGGGAGGAACAGACAGGGTTGAAAATAGCCTCAGCCACTACTGAGATAAGAGGATTCCTGGTGTCAGTGTACAGTCCCAAAGGCATGACTATAATTTCAGATGTTTGGTCTTAAAGCACCACTGGTCTGTCCTGGATAGCACACCATTACAGAAGACAGGGGCATGGAGAAGACACCGCCAGAGAAAGACAGGCAACAGGGATGAGCACATTTACAAATAGGCAAAAACAGCAACCTGCCCAGGCACTCCTCATCCACTTCTCAAGGCCACCAATTCAAAGATGAGTAAGAGTCAACTCCATCTCCTGCTTATTAAACCTGAACACAGAAATACCGTGACCCAGAATTTGGTGTTGGCTATGCAGTTTTTCTATCACTATTCACTCGAATCCCAGATATTGCAATTACTATTTTCTGCACTGCCCAGATAAAGAAGGTGAAGATCTCTGAGATGGAAGAACAGAGGGTCCTTAACATCAAGGTTTAATTTTGACTGGAAGTCTACAGTTTCAAGCTGGTAGAGACAGAAAAGGTTTGCAGTATATTAGCTTCCAGCTTTGACCTAGAAAAATTCTCAGAAAAGGATTATTTTGTCTACATAAATCTATGTTCTTAGTTTCCTTCTGGGGAAAACATTAAAAGAAAAATATTCTAGCAGTGAGTTTCTAGTACTTCCCAGGTGGAAGCACTTTCGACACAGACCTACAGAATAAGGTGAGTGAGTACACTCTGGAAGCCAGAAGAGCTACTTCAGTAATATGCCATATTCAGAATTCTGCCCTATTTCTACTCTTTTCCTGTTGATTGTCCAGTCATGGGATGAAGGGTGCATGTAGGCAGGGTTGGCCAGAGGACAGACACTGAGGCAGTATTTGGTGGCATCTATCCCAAAGAAAACAAGGGGTCTTTTATAAAATGCTTCTAGCCACAATAAAAGAACAGATAAAACTGGCACCATATTCTCCCGCTCAGTATTATATTCAGAGCAAGCTCTTTTTGTTTCCCTGTCAGTCTTACTTCTAATAAGAGAGGACTGATGGTAACTCTGCCCTTTCCTTAAGCTGCAGTTCACCTTTTAACATTCTTGAGATAAGGGGTTCATGAACCTACTGAAATTGTATTCAGAGTTTTGTCTATGTGTCTCTTTGTCTGAGAAAGGCAATGATTTTCATCATAGTTTTGAAGAGGTCAACAACTCCAACCCCAAAATGAGAATATCAAATATACACAATTTCTCTTCCAGTTTTCAGGTTTGTTACTATAAAACTTGGAGCAGCTTAGGGAAAAGGTCAGAGGTATTTACTGACAAAAATCTCTTCTCATTACCCTAAGAGAGATCTGTTCCTGGGACTGAAAAGGTTTATCTCACCATTTATAGTATGAAACCTTGTGGCTCTGACATATCATTTATTGATTTCTTCTACTGCTAAATATTTATTCAGTTTCCTGTGTATTAGACTGGACGGGCACAGTACCACCCATCAAGACAGCACAGCTTAGGTGTGATGTGCACTGGGGAGAGATCTTGAGTTTCTGTTGTCTTTTAGAAACAAGAAAACATTTTCATAGTAATAACCTGATTCTTGTAATAATAATAAAAAGAAAAAGATCTTAATCAATCTGTAGCACAGCTTACAGCAGCTGGTATATGGTCTGTTCTGAAGGGCTGGTTACCCAGAACTTCACCATTAGGGGCATCATCTCTCTCTCCATCCTGCTTTCACTTATTACATGAGCCAGCATGTATTTGCACATTCTTATCTGACATGCCTTAAAGTTTTCATCGTCGCCAAGTGAGGCAGCACAGTCTTTCTCTTTAGGCATTCACACTCCTCCACAGAAACACCTACCTGTCACACAGATCTACAACTGGATAGAGATGCACGTTACAGAGATCTTTTTGGTGCCCGTTTAAGGAATGTATTAATTTCTAATGAACAAGTCCAGGGGCAGCATTATATAATGACCCCAAGGTCATGAGATTGATGGAGCCTAAATTCTTGAGTGAATCTCAACTTCCTCTTGGTAGTACCATATATCTTATAGTATATAAATCAAAGTACAAATCAAAACTTTATATATTTTACCCAATATACATGATTTTAAAAAAGTAAAAAAAATCAAAATTTGATTCCTCCTAACTTTGCTTCAATACCTTTGCTTTGGTATCTTATATTCTAGATTAAACATACTATTTCCCAATTGCCTTCAGATACCTGAGATGAAAGTTTTTTTTTTAGTGTGTGTGTGTGTGTGTGTGTGTGTGTGTGTGTGTAGCTGAGCATGTGCCAGTGTAACCACGTAGAGGCCAGAGGTTGATGTTGTATGTCTATCTCCATTACACTTTACCTTTGAGACAGTTTTACAGTGAACCTAAAGCTTGCCATTTCAAGTAGAATAAATGTCAGTAAGCATGTGGCATCTGCCTGTCACCACCACTCTTCTCCAAGTACTCGGGTGACAGGCATGCACGGCCACACAGTTTTTATGTGAGCTTCAAATTTAGGTTCCCATACATTTGCAGCAAGCACTTTATGCATAGAACCATCTCCCTAGCCCTTTTATTTAATGACAACTTCAAAACTAAGGAACACAGGGATTGGACAGAAAGTTTCATGGTTCTAACCATCCTAAGGAGATTTTTTAGAAAAAAGTTCCCCTATCAATGCTGATAACAGTGGGCCACTGAGTGGTGTGGATTAGTCAAGTGGCTTCTGCTCAGTCACTGACTGGTCTGGTTTGAAGGTATTAGATCTAGAAGTAGCAGTCTTAAAGCTGTAGGGCACATTCCCTAGGTGTACTTAATGACTTTCTAGGGATGACTCGAACATGGGTCATCTTAAGGAGAACAATTTACAAGTTCTTACATATCTTCTCCCCTAGAAGTGATCACCTCAAAAACATGGGTATGGGTTATCTTTGTAGTCATGCCCACTTTCAAAACTGCCTTATTTCCACTTCAGAAAATACATGTACATGTTTCTTGACACTGCCTTATCTATGCAAAGGTTTTAAAGCTACTCAATGAGTGCAGGGTAAGAAATAGTAAGACATCATTCCCTATTTTGTCTAGACAAGGAACATGCTTATCAATACATTTCCTTAAGATTTAAACTCAGAAGACAGCTGTCAAAAAGTACCATACCAAAAAGTCTGTCTATTTGGGTTGGATACAAATGAAATTAGAGCTCACAGGAAGTGAGTGGGATTTGGCTAGATATTAGGATATAAGAAATGGATCTGTCAATATTATATAGTGAATCTTGTCTGTAAACTTAAAGTCTGTGATGCCAGTTTTCACAAAAATGTCATGAAAACTATATGATTGTCATCAGTCACATCCTTTTTACTTATCTAAACTTGACCTAAAGCTTCAGGAGTTGACTTAAAGGTAGATAAGGAGGCACATACTTTCTTATACTTTCCTTTAAGGGATGTAAAATCAGAAAGTTTAGCTAAAAGAACTAGGAGTACCTAAATTCTGAGCGAGACGGTGGTGTAAAATTTAGCACCTCTGGCTAGGGACAGGGTCTGGGGAAATGGAATGGTAGTATAATAAATGCACTATCCTTTCCCCAGACTTAGACATATGAAGATAGCCTTTCTTTCTGTGGCACTTATTAACATAAACTGAGAGCAGTATCCAAGGCCCAGTCACACTCAACTCTAACCATGCTGACAAGAGTTATCATGCAGAAGGGATGCTTTGGCAAGTTTTAAAGATGTGAGCCACACAGACAAGTGGCTCAGCTTCCCAGTTTGTATCCTCAAGAGCTGAAGGAATGGAAGAGGAATAAACACGTGAGGTGGCAGGCACTCTGAGTTCACAAACTTAGGAGCTTCTTTTCCCATCCTTATAATAATACACTTAATTTGATTTGGCATTACTTGTGTCTGATGAATTCATGGCTATTTATTAATCATTTCTCTAAAAGAATTATTCAACTCAAGAGAATAGGGAAATTAAAAGGTATCTAGTTAAAACTAAAAAAAGATAGATTTAGACTCTTTTTACAAAATTAGGCCACACAGGCACTGCACAAAATGCTAACTGGGAAGCCTTTAGTCTTTGCGGAAGCAACTGCCTAGTTGTAGTAAGTATTTCAGCTGTGTGGGGATGGGCCACAGCCGGTAAGTGGCAGATGTATGGAAACAATCTGCTTCTGGAAACCACACCAAATTCAGCAGAGGTGAGTTCTTCATCTTCTAATCCCTTGTTTCCCAGTCCTATAGCAAGGAACAGTTATAAGATTTTATTTAAATGCCTTAAAAACAGGACAGAAATGCCCACTTTTTTTTTCCTTTTTGTAGTGGAATGAAGAAATGTATATTGCTTTTTTAAGATTAAAAAAAAAAAAAAA
>NW_022196897.1:87707790-87715792 GCF_008632895.1 Mastomys coucha
GAAGGAAATGCAGATCTGTCTATAGAAGAAGGAAATGCAGATCTGTCTATAGAAGAAGGAAATGCAGAAATGCAGATCAGATTTGTCTCACTGGTCCCCTAGGTCTGCAGATCTATTTAGAGCCCTGAGAGAGGTTTGGTCTCTTAGATAGCTTTGGACCAAGTGTTGAGTTTGATCCCTGTGAACCTAGTAACCATTTTCACAGTGGTGCTCCTCATAAGTGTGTGCAAAGCCCTGCTTCTCTAGAAGATTACAACCAGTGTCCTGCTATAGGGAAGTAAACGGATTCAATAAAAAACGCAGAATTCTTTCCTTCAGTCTCTGCCCCAAACTTTGTCTCTGTATTCCTTACCATGGGTATTTTGATCCCCCTTCTAAGAAGGACTGAAGTATCCACACTGTGGTATTCCTTCTTCTTGAGTTTCATGTGGTCCGTGAATTGTATCTTGGGTATTCTGAACTTCTGGGCTAATATCCATTTATCAGTGAGTGCATGCCATGTGTGTTCTTTTGTGACTGGGTCACCTCACCTGAAGTGTGGATCCAGTAGTAGGAAAGCTACACTGGAATGTGGCTATGACTACTAGTAGAAAAAACACACGCTAATCTTCAAGATTCTATTCTAGCACACATAAACAGTAAGTTTCTACACTGGTTAAAAGAAGACCCGGATACATTACAAGCACTCACTATAGGAATGTTATAATTATTTGTTAAGATACTGAGGTAATCACTTTGCTCACATTTTTATATTCAGTTTTCACAGCAACTGTGTAGCAGCAGGGACACTTCATTTTGTAGATGAAGAAAATGAAGAAAAAATAAGAAAGTGTCATCTCAAGGTCCCAGAGCTAGGCAGAAATGCAACTACAAACAAGGCTTGTCTGTTGTTTTTAATACTTGACAGAAAAACTCAGTGATGGTTAGGCCATCCATTAGAAGGCTTGTGAAGTTAATCTCTTGGCATCTACCCAACTAGCTTCTAGCTAATGCCTCAATGCTAAAGATTTTCCAAGGCCCTGGCAGACTCAACACTTCACTTTGGTTAAAATTGCTAGAAAACTTCTTTATGTTATAGAGAATCCCCAATAGACAATAAGACAACAGCTACATTGCTTTTCCCCTTCAGCTTTTACAACTATAGCATGCCTCAACTTTCCTGTTAGAACCTTGCTGGAAGGTAGCCTTTTCCCTCAGCTTGCAGCAAACAGTCATGCAAAAGACCCACCACCAAGACACATGAGAAACAGAATCACTCAGGGGCTTAGAATGGAGCCCCCTCACCCCCCCCAACCAGGTTAATTTCAGTTCTGTCTGTCCAGAGTCTGAAGCACCAATCTTGCTTTTTATTCAGTTCTAGAATATTAGTTTTCAGCTTGGCTCATTTTCTTCTCCTCTGGAAAACTGAATCTAAATTAAACTCAGATAATGTGTCCTCACACACCCAGTGTTCAGTAACAGGCCTAGCACTTAGGACACATTCTCTTGGTAGCATATCCCTCATTTGTCTGCTGAGGTGAAGGTGGAGAAGGTGGATCTTCAAGGCAGAAACTACTTCCAACAGACCTTCTCCTGGTGCTATTAAGTCTATCTATTTGGAGAACTCTTAAGGAAGATAGCACAAGATGCTAGCATTACCTACGTAAGAATATGACCGGGATTCCTGATCAGGCTTGTCATCTGAATTATGTGCCTTTGATAAAGCTATTTAACCTCATTATCCATTATTTTAGTGATCTGTGGAATAAAGTCATCAAATCATTCATTCTTTCAGTGAAAATATTTTTTGTAATATATTAAGCACTTTAATAGGTGCTGCCTTATAGCACGAAAATAACTGACAAGGGTTTGGCTCTCATGGAGCATAATTTCCAATGAGGAAATAATAAGCAAACTAATTGTACTGAGTAGAAAGTACTATGAAGAAAGGGAAACAAGATAGGATAAAAAATGTGTCAGGGCTATTCAGGTAAATGAGAACATAAGTATCAAACAAACAAACAAACAAACAAATAAAAGATGGAAAGTGTTTAACATACTGCCTAATAATTGGTACTCAGCCACATTCAAATCTTTTTTTGTAACTTCTATATTTGTCTTTTTCATCTCACGGTAGCTGAATCCCTACTATGTGCAAATGAAAAAGGAATGAAATATAGTTAAGTACTTCACAGTGTGCAAAAATGTTAAGTAGTCTGCACACCTCAAGAAAAAGAAGTGGTGACTCTCATATAATAAGAAAGGAATGGTTTTATCACTCATTACTGACAGATGGATTAGTACTTTCCAGGAAGACAATGGGGTCAGGAGGGATGCATGCCAGGTGGAGGGAACAGCTTGAATAAACTCTGGAAGATGTGAACCAGCTTAGCATGGTCATGGGGCTGTGAGGAGTGCAGAATAGCTAGAGATAAAGCATGGGAGAGTAGGCTGAAAGTGACTCATCAGCAGCTCCAGGGCTTCTTTTCATGGGTCATGCCTGAAATGTCTCTTAAGATGGGGGATGTAGACAGGAAAGAATAGAAGACAAGAAGGGTGTAGAGCTCCATATGGTGTCTACCACACTGCTAGCACTTCAAAATGTGAACAAGAGCAATGTTTAAAATAGTCAGGCTACATTCTGTGCAACATTCCCTCAAGACAGCACAAACAGATGTTTTAGGAAAAAAGAAAAACAAATACCTAGTGGTAACTCAATATAAACTGCGAGGGGGAGTAGGCAGGCATCAGGCTATGGAAATGTACTTACATGCTCAGGACTGGTCTGAGACTCAGCATCAAAGAGTGTCAAGAGCCAGTAAAGTAATGCTGAGGGTCTGCAATTACAGTTTCTTTCTTCCAAACATAGCCTGGGGTTCCCTTTTTGCCAGAGCCAAATTAACTAGTGTGTCCTAAGGCCCATGTCAGGGACAGTAAGAAAACTGTTTTAATGGGGCAAAGGAATTCTGGGGAGACATACGTGTCTTCTGTCAATAAGTCATAGGCCTCTGTGGAACAACCCCAAGATTCTGAGTAGATGATTTATATAAGATAACTGGGAGTCCCTGTTCTACTGCCTGATTCCTAGTCACCTACCCCCTCTCTTGCAGTAGATATGTTTATTATAAGTTTCTCTAGGAAATGAAAAAATGCTATGAAAACTCTCTCTACTTGTACCCTAATCCAATATTCAAGAAGCTAAGACAGACAGACAGCAGGCACAGAACTCAGCTGAATCTGTAGAGTTTCTCTGTACAGCCCTGGCTGGCTTGCCTCTGCTTCCCAAGTGCTGGTATTTGATGGATGCACACTACCCATTGAAGAACAACTTCTATAGGAGTTTTGCCTACTGGCCTCTGCAGAACTATTTAAAATAATGAAGGCCTTCTATGTTTCTCACATGTCTCATACTCATGCTCTGTTACTTACAGAAGTATCATGTTCCCAAGACGGGTTCCAGTAGTCATCTGAAAAGGTGCCTATAACAACTATTTTCAGCCTATCTTACCAGAGGCTCTTTTCTGGAAGACCACCCCCCCAAACACATGACAACATCAAACAGGGGAGAGGGAGGAGTGAAGAGAGAAACACACATAGAGGGAACTGAACATGCTAGCCTTCCATGTAGTTTGAATTAAACAAAGCCGACTGCTCTGTACTTAAAGTGCTCTGCATACTGGAGGGAGTAACAGATACTGAGTAAGAGACCATGGGAGAAGCATCGAAGGCCTTCATTACTTTCAACAGCTTTGCAGAGGCCAATAAGCAAAAACCTTTCTCTAAGAGTTGCTCTTCAATGGGTGGCTGAAGCACTTGGGAGGCAGAAGCAGGCCAGCCTGCACAGAGAAATGGTCTCTTGAAAAACCAAAACAAAGGGGGTTAAAAGAGTTAACTACCCTTGTTGTATATTTGAGTTGTTCATCTGCCTGAGTCAAAAGTTTGCTGTGGGACTACCGTCATCTAGGTGAGTACCAATGAGTTACTGGGTGAGCCAGTCACAATCACTGAGATGGTGGGATGAAGGTGGATGGACGGACAGGCTTTACTGGACAAAGAAAAATGCCCAGCTTTAAGGGTGCTAGGACTAGTATGTGTGAACAGGGTGCTAAGCACAGGTAAGGATTGTTAAAGACACATTTACTTTCCTCTCAGTTTTTCCTAAAGCCAGTTTTCCTATGACATTGAAATGACACACTTCTATAACTTCAGACTCCATCCAGACTCCATCTGGATCTGTTTATGTTTATTTCAACACAAATCTGGTGTCATGGTATTTATTTATAATACTTATAAAACAGTCACTCTCTGCTGGTCCTACTATAAGGCTCTGCCAGATAGAACAGTACACATACCCAATAAACTACCACGGGACAATGCCTGAGTAAAGCCTAAGTGCCTGTTGAGGCTACCCAACTGAAGGCCATCTGTCACCAGTCTGGATGGCACGCTTCCCTGCTGTCAAAACTTCCAATCTTGCTTTCCAGATTCAAGAGGACTAGCAACCAAGAGAAACAAGGGCTAGTCAATCCGTCCACTTAGTAACTCTCCTGCAAAACTGACGCCCCCCCCCCCAGCCTCAGTTTTCTTGCTTGTGACTCTACGACTATAGCATAGGAAACACTGGAAAATGATCCTTGTTTCCATGAAATGTTAGGAGGACAATGTCCTCCTACAGTAGACATCTACAGCATATTGCTCTGCTCCCTGCTTCCTTAAAAGGATTACAAGAGTCTCGAGAGTCTTACATCTTGAGATCTAACCTGCCTTGTTTAATATAGAACAATGCATTACAGACAGTCTTTATACTAGCATGAGAAGTTAACATAAAATACATAGATTGCTTTGCTTTTCCAACCCAACCCACTCTTAAACATTCTCTGGTAATCTTCACTGAGGCCAGGATAAATGTGGAGGAATGGTTAACAAAAAGGATTTCATGCATCACTTCTAGGAGAAGGGGATTCTTTTGGGGGTTGTTTTTATATTTAAGATTATTTGCTGAGAACAAAGACACTCCTTTATTAAATTATTTTAAGGACCTTAAGATAGATAGATAGGTAGATAGATAAATAAATGTAACAACTCTCACAGTTTAAAAAAAAGCCCCTGGAAGTCTGTTTTTGTTGTTGTTCATTTGGAGAGATGGCTATTTCTCTACAAATTGATACTTTAGGTATCTCTCCAGTCAAATTGCTTATAGTACTAGGGGCCCTAGTGGGCCTAACCCACTGGCGGTTTGTCACAATCATTTGTTAACTGAAGAGAATGGGCAGACAAAGCCCTGGAAAATTAAATGGAATGGAGGCTGGGAACCACTGGTGTATGTAAAAAGCAAGATGATCCTCCTATTTATCTTTTAATTGTTTTAATTGGCATGGATGGGTATGCTTTATATATGTAAAGACTGAGGCTTACAGCTGGAGCCTATATCTGGCCAATTAAAAAATCTATGGTTTTCAAGAAATAGAAAGTGGAGGCTGACTGGATTTTTTGTTAGGCCTGTATCACTAGATCTCATTAATTAGGAGATGGATTGGTGATATGCAAAGCATGGTAGAGCTTCCATGCACCTAATCAAAAGACCTTTCAACCTAACTGGTCTCAAGTAGACTATAATACAATCTCTTTGGTGGATCTTTCTTTGATCTTTTGGTTATCACTTACCAAAGAAAGGGGTATATAAAATAAAGAAAATAAACCAAGTAAACTTTGAGGGGGGTGGTAGTTGTCTTCCTGAATTCTAGTGCCCTCAGCTGTTAAATGTGTCCTATATAACCTATGTAATAGTATAGGTGTGAGCCTAAATAGGAAACCTTACTAAGGTTCTAGCACAGGACAATATATTTTTTTTAAATAAACTATTAATGTAGCCATTGTTTTATTTTAGATTAATAGTTTATAAAGCTCATAGGCTGACATCAGCTTGTTCTCATTCAATAAGTAGTATTTATAGTTGAAAAAACAGTCATGAGTTTTTTCATAGCTAAAACCAAACAAGACAAAACAACTGCAGTGGAAGTACAGGGAACATGGACTAAGAAATAGTCTCATTTTCTGTAGGGCTGGCCCTCTCTCATATGTTTCAATCATTTTAGAGCTGAAGCACTTTGCAAAAACTAGATGTATATGGATGGTCAGGAACATTGAGCATTTAGAAGGTCAAAGACCTTTGGGAAGAATTGATGTAAAGTTTAGAGTCTACAAAGGTAGATTTGTGAGGAACTCTTAACATGGGCATCTTATCAGAAGCAGTATTCAGGCTGGTTTTCAGGCTTCCCTAATAGTTTATTTGAACAGAGAGCAGTGAAATGAGGGAGATTCATGCTGTGACCAAAGTATTCCTGCTCTTACCTATAATGGCTGAAGTCTAAGACTAATAGGAGCACAGACCAAAAGTTTCCTTTGTACGAGTTTTAGTCTTCCTGCAATTCTGATGTAAACTTGGTCTGGTGGTAAATTGCACTTGCCTCCTGTGTTCAGTGCACAAAAACCTGAAGCAGATGCTGCAGGAAGGAGGCAGTTTCCCTCTGTACCTTCATCTCCATGTCCCTTTCAAAAAGGCTTTGTAGGCTGAAAAAAGACCAACACTGCTCACAGCAAAAATAAAATGTTCTTCAAATCACTGCCCTGAGGAAATGGTGAACATTATGGCAGACTGCCCAGACACACAGGTCTCAAATGTTTTTGTCCTCTTGATGGTTCTTCCTACAGATATACCAGTCACCCACTACTTGATCCCACATACGGGAATCAGATTACAATTAAACATTTACTTATTTGCATTTTCTTTTAAGTTTTATTGGATTATGATGAGAAAAGACACATAATTTCAATTTATCTGAATTTGCTAACATTTAAAAACATATTTCAAGTAAACAGAATTACATTACATTCTTCTTTCCTTTTTATACCCCAACTTCTCCCAGAGACCAACCCCCCAATACCTGTAATATCTTTTGTTTTTTTTAGTTTGTCATATTCTTTAAAATTTATAAAATATTATAACAATAAAAATGAATATTATAACAGTTTTGATATAAAACAATCAGTTGAACAGTCTATGTAGATGCTTGTCTACAGCAATATTGAAAATAACATATGTTTCTCTCAATATAAATTTTAAATAACTCCAAACATATTAACTGTATATTTTAAAATAATATATTGCTACTAGTTTTTTTTAAATGAACATAAATAGATAAAGTCTTTTTGTTTGTTCGTTTTGTTTTCAGTAGAACTTAAAATCTTGGTTCTCACTGTGGTATACGCCCAAAATAAGAACAATTTTTAAACACTGGAGTTCACTGTAATAAGGCTGTACTTCAATGACCCTCACATCACCAAAGGATTTTACCTCCATCGTAGCTAAGCTAACAAGGCGTTGACAGTTCTGCTGCACCAAGAAATGAATTGTAGGCACGATTTTTGGATACAGACTTCCTGCTATGGTCAAAGCTATTTGACTTGAGTGATTGTCTTCATTCTCAGCCCACAGAGAACAGGTTACATTCATTTAAGGAATGGTGTGTGTATTAAGATAGTCTATCCAAGAAGTCATTCACCAACTGTTTCAGTGAAGAATGGTTCTTCTTGGAGGGTGGCACAGACATTAGGTGAGGGTAAGAATCTGGTTCATTGGCTGTGATAATTTGGAAAAGCATTCATCTCAGAGAAAGAGTAAGTTATAAAGTCCTCTTCTTCAAAATTGATACAATAAATATAAACATCAAGCAAAACATTCAGTCTCACTCTTTGTTGTTCTCTTACAAGCTACCTCCCAAGTTAATTGTCTATGTTTCTTTTGGCCGTATAAATGATTTTGAAATATGTGAGCTGTTCTGAAAAGAATAGTATAGTGTAAAAACATCAAATAAACAATCCTACTAATAGAGAGGCTGAGATAGGAGAAGCATGATTTCAAAATCATTATGTGGTACCCAGCAAGACACTGTACAAAACAAGCAGAAAGTGTATATGGATTGTACAATATTGAATCTATTTCTCCAATTATCAAATTTGAGAG
>NW_022196897.1:87716676-87721574 GCF_008632895.1 Mastomys coucha
TCTCTTCTATCTTTTGTATTCTGTTGGTGATGCTTGCATCTATGATCCTGATCTCTTTCCTAGGTTTTATATCTCCAGGGTTGCCTCCCTTTGTGCTTTGTTTATTGTTTCTAGTTCCATTTTTAGGTCCTGGATGGTTTTGTTCATTTCCTTCACCTGTTTGATTGTGTTTTCCTGTAGTTCTTTCAGGGATTTTTGTGTTTCCTCTTTAAGGGCTTCTAGCTCTTTACCTGTATTCTCCTTAATTTCTTTTAGGGATTTATGCCCTTCTTAAAGTCCTGTATCATCATTATGAAAAGTGATTTTAAATTTGAATCTTGCTTTGCTGGTGTGATGGTGTGGCCAGGACTTGCTATGGTGGAAGAATTGGGTTCTGATGATGCCATATAACCTTGGTTTCTGTTGCTTATGTTCTTATGCTTGCTTCCTGCCATCTGGTTATCTCTAGGGCTACCTGCCCTGGCTAAATCTGACTGGAGCCTGTCCTTCCTGTGATACTGGTTGTGTCAGAACTCCTCAGAGTCAAGCTGTCTCCGTGATCCTGGGCCTGTTAGAGTGCCTGGGAGAAGAGCTTCCTCTGGGTATTATGGGACTTGCTGCAGAGTTTGCGCCCAAGATCTGCCCAGGGCACTTGCCCAGACAGACCAGAAGGAACCCATGCCAGTGGGCTGGTGGAGTTCCTACATGCCTGGGTCCTACTGGTCCCAGTTACTCCCAGTGTTGGGCCAGATGTTGTGTCCCTCTCACCTCTGATCCTATGATCCTGGGCGTGTTAGAGGGCCTGGGAGTGGAGCTTCTTCTGGGTATTATGGGACTCACTGCAGAGTTTGTGCCCAAGGTCTGTTCAGGGCACCATCCCAGAGAGACCGGAAGGAATCCATGCCACTGGACTGGCAGAATTCCTGTGAGCCGACAGTTACTCCCCACTTATTTGCATTTTAACTAATCCCTTAAAACTAGGATTTGATTAGACAGAATCTGTACAAAGTATTAGTAGGTTTCTAGGACAAGTAGGACAAGTATTAGTAACTTTCTAGCAAGAAGGAGCAGAAAAAACAGGCACTGGGAAACTAGTTCTTTGTTTGTTTTTGTTTTTTGGAGACAGGGTTTCTCTGTGTAGCCCTGGCTGTCCTGGAACTCATTCTGTAGACCAGGCTGGCTTCAAACTCAGAAATCCGCCTGCCTCTGCCTCCCAAGTGCTGGGATTAAAGGTGTGCGCCACAACTGCCTGGGAAACTAGTTGTTCCAGTTATTGGCAAAAGAGTCAGGTGATACTCTGTATAAAAATTAAATCTTGAAAGACTCAGAGAAAAAAAGTACACCCCATGCAACAGAAAAGGAGACACTGGAAGTTCGATAATGAATTTTTGAGTAGATTTTCAGCTATACAATTCTGATGAGATTTATTCTTACATAAAGATACAGACAAAAAGTCTTAGCCCCTTTCTTCTTCCCTTCCTTCCCCTCCCTTTTTTGGGCAACATATGTTTGAGGCAAATGAACATTTTCTGAACCCTTAACACACATGTCTTTAGTATAGACAGATAAACATAAAACACTAACACATTCTTAGTTTATAACCACTATCTTGTCTTAGATTTAATAAGTCAGTGATCTAAAACGAAGTAGTCAAGTTTTCTTATGGGGCATCCCTAGATACTTGGCAAGATTTAGCTGGTGTAGTACATACATGTACTATTCCTTTGGATATTATTATATTCTGTGAACTACATGCCCTCTTACCCTTTAATTTCTACAACTTGTGAATAAAGACTGGCTCTTATAAGGTTTTTTTTTCCAGGCACCCTTTAACTGCTAAGCTCAGAAACAATGTCTGATAAACTCTGTATGTATATGTACATCTCATATAATGCACTCCTGTAGACAGGCTGAGTGGCCACACCATCAAGTGTAGATACATTGTACAAACAAAGGAGGTCATTTCTTAGATAACTGAAGACTATGTCCCCTTTCCACAAAGCTTCCAGAGCTTTATATCCATACTTATCCTTTACTGTATACCCCGACTCTTATCACAAGAGATCAATTCACACTACTGCTCCCCATCTCAGCATATTCTGCTTCCAAGTGGGATTCTGTCTCACTATTCACCCTCAACACTGAAGGTTATGTCAATATATGGCTGATAGACAAGCAGATGGTAGGTCCTGACCATAACAGCAACCCCTGGTGGCTGTGCACATAAGGCTAAGATCTTAGAGGACTCCCTTTTCCCTGTCTTACAAAATCTGAGTACAGTTTATGCCTAAAAAGTAGCCCAAACATTCACAAAGAAATCTGCTTGCATAGGTTTACCAGTAAGCATGCAAATACTCTTCAATGTGTCCTTCCAGAAAAGACCTAGACTCATTTCAGGCTCACAATTCATTTTGACCAAACCATTGTATCTGCTGCATGAATACAAGAACATATGCACACACACAGGGCACCCCTCATTTCCTCTGGAGTAATGGGAGCCTGGGCAATACTTTAAGCATTCATTTTCTAACATAAATTAGGACAGAGCATTGAAAACACCAGTGACATCTGCATGAAAACAAAATGTAGTCATTAGAGTTGGTGCTATTACAATGAAAGGAAATGTATTCATAATGATAGAACATTTGAAATAATGTGTTGTAGATTCTGTGTTCATAAAAACAATAATGAAGAAATAGGATAGGTTACATAAATTAAAAGGAGTAACAGGGGCAGAGTACTTCAAGGGCTCTGGGCAATGTCAGTGGCATGGCACATTCCTAGATACACAGGGACAAAGTCTTAATAGTGAAAAGATAGAAGAGGCTTAAAAGCATCAGGCTGGCACTAATAGAGTCTGAATTCTGTTTCTGCTCCATCCCATCCACTTTTGTGAGACTGGGCAAATTACATTAATATACCAGAGGTCTATACCTCTGTTATTCAGATACATCTATAAAATAAGGAGAGCTGAATCCCCTCCCACCAGCCCCAGGAAGGGAGAAAAGGACAACTCAAAGTGTTTGCATGCAATGTATAATAGGCATACAAATAACCAGTAAAATGCTTTAGTTTTTGTTATTCCTAAGTGTGTGACACTATGATTTCAGCATTATTTACTTTTGCAGATGAAGTAGAATTAATAAACCCCCACTTTGTAACACACAAGCTTATTATGAGCAACAAATGAAGTATATTTGTCAGATATTACATACTTGCTGACTTGGTAGTTGTTCCCAGCTCATTCTACTAAAAATATTTGCATACATATCCTATACTACAGTTAACATTAGTTGTGCAATCTTGCTGCAATGTGTATTATAAAAAAATATGATTTGGTAGTAGGGTTATGAAGTATGCTCTCGGGAAAGTGTTTACTTCCCTGATTAACAGAGACATGGTCCTTTCATCATGCTTGAGCCCGAATACATTATCTCAAGCTGAAGCCCCTTTTCAGTCATAAAAAGGGAATCCTAGGGTCTGCTGATGACTGTGAGTAAAGGTACTTGATGCCAACCCTGCCTCAGTTTGACCTAGGACCCACATGGTGGAAAGAAAGAACCAACCCTTGCAAGCTGCCTCTAACATAGGAAGTACTCAGAAGAATCAAAGGCTTTGGGTGTATCTTTTCTTTGCCAAGATTTTCCTTTCCTTGGTTTCAAACCTGCTAAATCCAGCATGGCCTTGGTGGGGGTGGAATGACATGACTCTTGCCCCTGGGACAGGGCCAACAGGGCATGGGCCTCCACAAGTGTTGATGGCTGCTGTGTCCATAGGGCTTGTTCATATAATAATGTACATATTCTCACATTCCTCCGAGGAATGTCCTCCCTGTTAATGTTAATGACTCCATGATTATTAGAAATAGCACAAGTCCAGGAGTTGAAAGTGTATCTATATCTTTAGCAAAATGGTGAACACTGGGACCTTTAGGACAGTCCATAAGGCGGTGGAAAAGAACTCTAAAACATGAGTTTGAAAATATATACTTTCTCAACTATGCAAAAATATAAGGATGCAGTGTGAATTGTGTAAGAAGCTTCACAGATGCAAAGGAGCAGAGGCTGTTGCACTATGAGCCAGCTTGTCAGAAAGATACAGAAACAGGTAGATACAAATGCAGTGTTACACTATGAGCCAGCTTGTCAGAAAGATACAGAAACAGGTAGATACAAATGCAGGCAGATTCCCGAGTTCAAGGTCAGCTTGGGACAGAGTGAATTTGGGTCCAGGCTAGGTAGGAATGGTAATTCCAGGGTGGGGTCTGCCCAGCTATTTTATTGTCGATGCTTTTATTGCTTGCTATCTCTTCTAAGGGTCAAGGGGCTATGGTCATGGAATGTTGATTTATGGATGGTCTGGAGGGAACCTGGAATGAATAACTGATATATAAATAAAAACCTGGGCTTCTGGTAGGCAGGAGATGAGTTAGAGTGCAGGAGCAGTTCTCTTTTGGGATTTTTTCCTAAGGAGAGCAGAGCTGTCTGGAGAGCTCTGGAGAGCGAACACAGCTCTTTTAGGATTTTTTTTTCCTAATTGGATTTCTGACCTTGGTTGGAAATCCCAAGAATTACTTAGAGAGCAAATGCAACTGTTTACAAATGTTTTCTAGCAGCTATCGAGAGAAGGCTTTTTGAAGATTGAACTCACCTCTTGGTTTTCTGATTTTGATAGGAAAACTCAGGAATTACTTTTAAAATTTTTCTAACAGGATTTCTGACTTGATTTGAAAATCCAACAATTATTTTATAGCAGCTTTTCTGACTTTGGTCAGAAAACCAACGAGCTACTGAGAGAGCTTTTACAATTTTTACTAGCAGAGAGCTGTCTTGAGCAGAAAATTAGCTGTCTCACCAAGAGAGTTTTTTTTAAGAATAGCAAGAAAAGGCTGTCTTAAGCAGAACACACACACACACACA
>NW_022196897.1:87721590-87757592 GCF_008632895.1 Mastomys coucha
ACACACATGAGAGAGAGAGAGAGAGAGAGAGAGAGAAAGAGACAGAGAGAGACAGAGACAGACAGAGACAGAGAGACAGAGGGGGAGGGAGAGGAGGTGAGGAGAGAAGAGGAAAGGGGAAGGAGGGAGGGAGAGGAGAGGGAAGGAGGGAGAGAGTGTCAAGACCTATTTACAGAGAGTTGTCTAGGGAGCCAATGTGAACAGAGCACAGACTGCCAGCTTAGACCAATGATTTGACTTTGAGTTGTTCTTTTCGCTGCTCCCAAACACCCCTTCTCTCAGAACCCAGACACAGTTAAGGCAGGTCCTTGGCATAGACACTAACTTATTAGATAATATTCTTTTTGTGTGGATACAGGTTTTATTCTTTAGATATCATCCTCCTTTTATTTGTCTTTTTTGAGACACGGTCGGGAGGTCACTGTGTATAGGCTAGGCTGGGTGATCTGTGAGCCCCAGGGAATCCTCAGGTCTCTACTTCCTAGAGCTGGGGTTAAAACTGCACCTGGCATTTCTACATGGGCTCTGGGCATCAAATTTGGTTCATCATGAAAGCAAATATTTTACCAACAGTGTCAACTCCCTAACCCCATTTGAACTGTATTTCAATATGTGTTCTGGAACTCCATTTGATATCACTGTATTACAAAGTTACCTGCATTTTAAGTTACAGCTTCGTTATCCTGCCTCTGGGTTGAAAAAAGCATAGGTAACATTTTAATAGTTACTTCACATGATTCAGGCTTAAGTTTATGGCTTTCCCCCCACTCTCTACAAAGTATTTTATACCATATACTCAATCTACTCTTATTTACACAAGTTAGTTTTATTTCTTTCATGGCTATTTACAATTTTTTGTTTTCCTTCTTTCTTGGTATAATCTTATTTGGTACCAAAACACATTTTCACATTACTCAGCAGTTCCCTTCTGAGGTGTCCCAAGGCCCTGGAAACTTCCTGGTGCGTCAAGTACTGACTGCTCCTGCTATGGTGTATGACTGAGGAGGCACATAAAGTTAGTAGCTCTCTGACATAAAACAATGGAAACCCTCATGTCCCCACTCTCTCGAAAATCAGCTTGTCTCTGGGATTAATATAATTGCCTGTGTCTTAAAGTAGGATTATTAGCTTTCTTTCCAAAATACCCCCCAAATAATAACACCAAATAATGTAACAGATTTGCATGCACAATGACATCTGGTCAATGGCAAACCATTATGTATGCAGGTGGTAAGCATCATTATATTGCATAATAATGTCGTAGCTGTTTAAAAGTTCATTCTATATATTCACACAATGATTAGCAACACATTTCTTAGAATAGCTCCTTATTCTATATTGTATGACTATATTGTAATTAAGATGTTATGTCAGAAACATGCTCCATAGTTACTAAACACATGACATCAGGAAAAAAAGGTCTAAAACACATCGTGGTCTCATGCAGGTCTGAAGCTCTGTGCTCTTTATCTGCAGATCCCCGTCCACCTCTCCTATTCATTTTGGCTTGGCTAGCTCCTTGGTTTAGTCAGCTTTCCACTCAAACAAACCTTCATCAATCTTTTGAACATTTTCCTCACATATCTACAGAAGTGTGTTCTCCCAAGCTTACAATTCGCTTCTCCTTGATAACATTTCTATCTGAAATTAGTTTGTTATTTAGTGGTTAGTTGGCTGGTTCTAAACTTTCTCCTGCTTCTACTTCTTTAGCCCTAGTACTATAGGTATGTGTCCCTATGATTGGATTTGTTAAGTTTTTCTTCATCATTTCTTTTTTTCTTTGTCTTCTCTTCTTCTTTTGTCTCTTTATCTATTAGAATAAAATTATACCAAAGAGATCTTACCTGGTATATTGGCATTATGGGCTGTGTTCAAATGCCTAAAAACTATGACTTGAAAACAAGAAAAAAAAGTACACCATGTATTTCCTTAGGACACCTACTCTGATGATCTTGATCTCCTTTTAGGGGAGGGATTGGAGTTGATGAGTTGGTGCATGCTATGAGCAGTGAGGTAGACTCTGGGAGGCTATGTGGTGTTGAAGAAAAAGCAAAAGTCCTGCCCAGTTCTTACAAAATGCATAGGAACTAGAATAGATTCCTTTTATCTCTCAGAGCTTTAGTTTCATAATCTCTATGAGGAAACTGGTTCAGAGGATCAGTACACAATGAGATGAAACAGGAATGGCAGTAGGCTAATTCTCTGCTTATTTCCTAAGGCTAGAAAAAGAGGAAGCAGTGCAGGACTCCAGGAAAGTGATTTAATATTTTCCCTATTTTAAGTCTCCTTAGTAAATGTCCTGATTCTTTAGAGCAGTGGTTCTCAACCTTCCCAATGCTGTGACCCTTTAATACAATTCATGTTGTGGTGATCATTTCATTGCTACTTTATAACTATAATTTTGCTAGTGCCATGAATCGTAATATAAATATCTGATCTGCAATCCCAAAGGGGTCGTGATCCACAGGTTGATAGCCATTGCTTAAAGCAATAATCTTAAGTTGCTAAGTCATGAAGTTGAGCCCACAGGCTAAGACTTGAGTAAGTTTTCAAGACTGTGAGCATGTGTCTACCCTAAAACACGAGAGATTTACTTTTCACTTCTTACTTGATGCTCACTTATTTTAAATGGCTAATGCACCTACAGAGGTAAGAATGCAGATCCATTCTAGAGAATTTTGGGTGTTGATGCTTCCAAAACCTGAGTCCTTAGGGTTTATCAATCCAGAGCATTCAAAGCCACTGCTGGGGTGAATACTTGTCACAGCTGTTTAGGAAAACCCAACATCTTACATTTCGTTCATTCTTTTTATTCATTTGTTCATCAATAAGTATCAAATAAATGCCAACTGCTTGTGTAGACCTAGTGGTAAGTTCCCAAACCCTGAGAAGTTAATAACTGGTACTCACTATTACTAAAAATATCTCCGGTTAAGAATATCTCCGGTCTACAGACAAGAAATCTGAGGCTTTATATAAGCTACCTTTTTTTTGCAATATATTAAAATTTTTGTTGCTTATTGCATGATTAAAATTTGTAAATGAGCCAACACTGTCATCTATTTAACAAGTATTAAGATAAGTGCTCTCTCTCTCTTTCTCCCCCCCTCTCTTTCCAAGTGCCATATGTATAGGCACACTCCACTCCACCACACTTGGGTTAATTAGGTCTTTGTGATGTCAAATCCTATGCTGTTAATAACCACATTCTAGCAAGTAAGTTCTTACATGCCTTGGTACCTATAAGGGTGTTAGACACTTTCTTAAAATAAAAATAATCAAGGCTAGATTATGACTTTCCTTAGGTTGGAAGATTATATCCCCTATACAACGTACTCAACAGTATTTGTTGAGTTACTTGATGAGAATGTGACTCCTCTTCTAAAAGACATAGCAGAATAAAAACAAGCTTTTATGAATAATTTAACATTTAAAAATGGAGGAAAGCACAAAACAACAACAGGTCAGTGTGTACAGAGGGGTGGGGGGAGTAGAGCCCCCACGATCTTTCCTCTGTCATTATTCAGTACTCAGAGGAGGCTGGACTAACCTCAGCAACACAGACTCAAATCTTTCAAGACGTGACAGGGAGAACAAGAAAATGAGCTGGGCTGAAGAAAGACTGTGGTACAGTGAAACACCCACTCCAGTTCTAGCTGGTGACCATCCTGGAGAAATAGTCACCCAATGTTGCTAAAGTTATTTTGAAAGTTTAAATACTGATCTGAAATTTAAAATCTATTCAAAGCAGATAAAACATACTTTTAGGTCAGATTTGATTGATGACATAAGTTTGCAGTCTTAAAATTCAATTAGTATCTCATACATTTAAAAATATTTTCATGTGTATGTGAGTCCATGTGTATATACATACATGAGGGAGTAGGAGGTACATGTGGTCAGAACTCTGGTCCTCTGCAAGCGCAGCAAGTGCTGATAACTACTGGACCAGCTCTTTAGCCCTATTTCAAAATCCTTTCATATTCAAGGGCCCTCACCCTCAATGGACTTCAGATTTTGAAATTCTTAGTTTTTTGTTTTGTTTTCAGAGAGGGAACAAATTTATTTAGCACACTGCAAACAAAAGCATTTCAAGAACTTAGTTATTTTCCATATAAGAATTAAATATATTAATTGACTATAGTATATAATTATAGAAGTATAGTTAATGAATAATTAGATATATTAATTAAGTCTTCATAGGAGAAAAATATTAATGCTAACTAACAAATAAATAAAGTTGGCAGTCTTATGAGTACAGCTTAATGTTTAGATTTTTCCATTCAAGTTTTAGATAACAGAAAATATATCATAGATTTTATTTCTATCTTGCCATTTGGAAATTATATTTATTGAATTAAGTAAGTGGACTCTATGATTTAATAGCAGTATAGTAGGAAAATATGTACTCTAAGATTTATACTCTTAAGAGACAGTTTCAATCCTAGCCTGTACTGTGTGACTGTTCTAGTTTGCTTTCTGTTGCTGTGAATACAAACAATGACCAAAAGCGCTTGTGTATTGTTGTGTGCTCTGTGTTTGTGTAGGGAGCACAGGCATGGGTATAGGGCGGGGTGTTCCATCTTACAGTTATATCATTGAGGAAAGTCAGTGCAGGAGCTTAGGCAGGAGTCAAAGCAGAAACCATAGGTTTCTACTGGCTCACAGCCTCTGGGCTTGGCTCAGGTATTTTTTTTTTTTAATATAGCCCAGGCCCACCTGCCTAGGAATGTAATACCTACAGTGGGCTAGGCCTTCCTACATCAATTATCAATCAAGAAAATGCCACACAGATATGCCTACTGGCCAATCTGATGGAAGTAGTTATTCAATGGAGGTTTCCTTCCTCAGGTGTGTCAAGCTGACAACCAAGATAGCCACCACAGTGACCTTCAATAAATTATGCAGCTTCTTAAGTAATTTCAACTACATTATAGGATTTTCTGGGTAGTAAAATGAAATCAAGGAGACAAGTTACTTTCAGGGTGCCTATAATTATCAATATATTAACAAGTTAAGACTTTGTTAAATTCTGTTCTGTGCCTATGCTCAAAGCTTGAATCCATGTTAAATGCTCTCTTTGGGCCACCTAAAATGAATCATTTTAATCTTCATTCTTCACTTAAACTTCCTTTTTCAAATTAAATATTTTCTTTATTTACATTTCAAATGATATTTCTTTTCCCAGTTTCCCCTCCGAAAAACACACAAACAAACAAACAAACGACCTTATCTCCCCCCCCCCCAAACTTTCTTTAAGCCACCTTATGTGGTAGGCCTTAACAGGTCCCTTTTCATCAGAACTCACAGACAATGGCCCAGAAAGTGCTACAGTGCAGCACAGTAAGCAACGTCTTAGACTGATTATAGTGTTAGAGAAGTTTTCCTACTGTCAATTACTAAAATTTCCCCTGCAGCTACCCACAAATCCACTACCTCTACCTGGTTGAGCAAGTTCTCAGGGCCAGGACCATCAGGAGCCTACATAATTCTAACTGTATCCATCACTTACTGAATATGAGTGCTGAGCCCTGTTCCTGCACAATACAGGTAGAAAACCTGAAGGTCACAGGTCAACTCTGTTCCCAAGGTTATATCCATTAGAAAATGATTGGAGTTTTGACTTTTGAAACTACATCTATCTTTATTTCAAAGGCCATGTTGTCTGGACTGTATTAAGTTGCCTCTCTTCAAGTAAGAAATCTTGGGTATATGTATTTATGTATGTATATACATATATATATACACATGTATATATATGTATATATGTATGTATGTGTTTGTGTGTACATATGTGTGTGCGGGTTATGTCCTACTTTCACAAACACAGAACATTTTAAGACTGTTTCTCCATTATTCCCACCACAGTAGAGAAACAGAACTGGAAGTGTCTCCAACCTCCTTCCTGATTCTCCCTTCTAGAAGAGAGTAGTAGCATTGAGGATTATCAATTGCAAATGACATCTGTCTGATAGATGAGGCAGCCTCGTATGATGACAAGTCTTTTCTTTGCTCCTATCTACATTCAAGTAAATATTATCCCCAGTTAAATCACATTTGTGACCCATGCTTTTATTCCTCCCATCATAACTAAAAGAAGCACCTGGATAACACCCTGTTTAATATTATTCTTATTGTTAAAGTAGTTCTGGCTCATGAATGAAATGAAAACTCTACAATCCACAGAACCATGATGATGGGGACCACACATCGCCTATTACACTTTATCCAAGGTAGTCTAGTGGTTGATGACAGCCTGAGTTAGAGCTGAAGAAGCAGAAATTTAGTTGTTGAGTCTTAACAAAAGTCATGCCTTATTAGGTGAGCAGATATGAGTTATTTCTTACCAGTTCATGCTGACAGACAGACCAAAATAGCCAGAAACCAATGTTTCCATCTCTAACACAATTTACTAACAGTTAAATTCATAATACACTGCTTCAGTCTTCCTAAAGTCATCTGACATGCATTTATCATGAATCCCTCATAACACATTATGACCACATTAGTGAGGCATGAATCAATTCTGTTTTGTGTATTAGAGAACAAGGCTCCCTCATTTAACTATAATATCCTGAACTGGCTATGACCATCTAATTGAGGAAAAGTTAACCAAGAACAGACAAATGGTTTTGCTGGGCTGTCTCTGAAGACAGCAGTAAAGCAGTGGTAAATCCTGCACAATGAATTCCCATAGAGCTGAGGTCAAAGAGGTACTTGGGCAATTTAAAAGGAAGATGAGAAGCACAAGGAAACGGAGAGGCTGTTCTGTTGTGAGGACAATATAGTAAAGAAGCAAAGCAGAAAGTGAAGAAAGCAAAAAAGGAAACAAACAACAAAAACCTGTGTCTTGTTCTAACCGGACTCCACTATCCTCAGCAAATATAAACACCTTTTTAGTTAGATGAATAACACTTTCCCATACTCCTCACCTCACTTCGTGTTATCTGAACTATTTTAAGGGGGCGTTTCTGTTTTTTTTAAACCATTAAATGGCTGCTGACTAATGACAACAAACAGGAGACATGAGAACAGCCAAAAGGATAGATAGATGGTTAAAAAAGAAAATAACTAAGCTCTTTTTTTAATATCAGATTCTACAAAAAGTGTAGAGAAGAACAGATGAAATAACTTCACTATGGAGAAGGCCTCAGTGCAAATTATGACTTCTTAGAATACACCATATTTATTGCAATCATGTTGATTTACTTTTTCGAGTCAGAAAGATAAATACTGGGGAACCTCTCTCCTTATGCAGTAAAACCTGATGCTAACAAAGGACTTAGAATGGTGCTTTGATATATACTTCTTCATTATGGACCATAGTACAAATTTCTCTTGTAACTAATGTGTAAATTATGATGCTTATTCTTTATCCCCATCAATCAATGTATGTTGTTCAGTTACTGATATAAAGAGGTCAATGTAAATGGAATCTTCAAGATTTTCTAGACTAGTCATTTTTACTGTTTCCTTTTTAACACAATTGTGGATGTGGGTTGTAACATTTTCTTCAGTGCCTCAAGAGCAGGGTCCATGCTTAACTTTTATTTCTAATGTACTCTGGCCTGTCTAATACTCATGCTTGTCAAATAAAGGATTGCCTCAGCTCTATCTCTTAAGGGAGGTTATGGAAATAATAATTAAAGTTATTTTTTTAATGTAACAAATCAACTATAATTGTGCAATTATATATCTAAATGATTTAACTATATCAATTTTTTTATCTTGCCATTATAAAAATGTAGCAGCAATGTCTTTCAGTATTATGTCAGATTTTGGGACCTGCCAGTTAAAATACTGGATAGGATGGGAATGAAATTTAAGAACAAAAACAAACAAGCAATAAAAAATGAACAACAAGTAAGGAACTAGTGACTTTTCTCAGTGGGTAAAGACACCAAGGCTTATCACATGGTTCAAAATTTGGGTTCTACATGGTAGAAAATGGAACGGACTCCCACAAGTTGTCCTCTGACCTCCACATGTGTTTGTGACCAACCTCACCACATAAAGTAAATATAATTAAAAGGGGATGGGAGGGGGTTGGGGTGAGGACGTCAGTCTTCCACTTTGGTAATTCACTTTCTTACTGACTGTTGAGGAAGGAGACAGTAGAAGCCATTAAAAACTGTGATATGATGTTAAAAGATCTCACTTATTCACTATTCTCCAATTCAAAGAAGATCAGGTGAAACTTAATGTAATCAAGGTATATTCAATGGAAAAACCAATAAAACACAGTGATGACTCAGATGTCTAACATCTGAAGCTTCAGTAAAGCTTTTTGTCATGTCTTCCTACTAAATCAATGTCATCTCTAAGTAACAGGTGATGTAATGACTTATCACTAAGTGAGAAGCTAAAACAAAAACTTACCTGGGTCTAAAGGAGGTTCCTAATCACCTTACTGCAGAAAGCCAACTTTGCCTGACTTAGGTTACTGAAGATAGCAGAAGTAAATACAAATGCTTTGCTACAATCTCAGTGCTGAGACTGTTAACACATGGATACTATACAATGAGGAAGAGGAGCCAGATAATTGCTTGTAATCAGGCAAGTTGCTTCTTAAGAGAAGCACCAAACAAAGGATAAAATAAAGACAGAAGCATGCCCTTCAGAAGAAGAAAGACTTGGCAGAGTTTCTTATTATGTAGAGATGTGGCAATAGGGAAAAATAAGATTTCTCTGTAGAGCTCTAGGCTGGCATTTATAAAGATGTTATGATACTGTAAAGTATACTGGTGGGAGCATATAATGACACCAGGATATCAAAAGATGCTGGAGAAATGTTGCACAGAAGGCTACATTAATTCATGACTTCATGGTCCTATATGTTTCCAAAGATCTGACCTTGCAGACAAAGGATTAATTTTGTTTCCTTTTTGGATTCATAACACAGCCCAGGAGAAGGTGGGGGAGAAAGCTGAGCAAAGTTGAAGGCCACACACACCAGTGCCCTCAGACAAATACAAAACGAAGCTGTTATTAACATCTTGTTTCCAAACTAACCTTCCTTCCCAGCAGCACCACTTCTATTAGTCTGTGATCTCCAGAAAGACTTTTTAGGAATACATAGAGAGAGCTAGAAGGAATTTCTGGGGCACATCAAATTCAGGATTCTCATTTTCTAAATGTTTAAACTTAGGCCTAAGGAATTTCAAGGACTTTCCTGAATGTATTTAACTAAATAGTGCCTCTGGCAGGTTACTCAGGCCCATGAGCTCCATTTAACTCCATCCTCCTTTTCATTGTTGCTGTAATGGCCATGCTCCCCACTTTCTAAGAAACAGCCATGGACTAAGTCCTTACCAGCCATTTTTCTATCAGGACCATGCCAAGAAGGTCTCACTCACCTTAAACTGAAAAACTGAAGGACTCCAGGACGTATACGCAGGAGCTTGCATATCACACAGAGAATGTGACACTGATGATAAGTTAATGATAGAGATGAAAGTGGGAATCCAAAAAAGGAATTAAGGAGGCAACAAAATCCAACCTTGAAGGAAAGGTATGAGATGGATGGGTAAAATGAAGGCACCGAAGTCTCCCAACAGCAGACACTGGCTACAGACATACTAGATCCAGAATAATGTTTTTTGAGTCATGTAAGGAAGCCAAGATTTCCCCTTTACATACAATAACTTCCCTTTAATTTAATTAAAATAGTATTATCATGCTTTTCTTTGACACAACAGCAAAAAATTAGGAAAAACCAATAAAACGAAAACCATCTTTAACTCAGTCTTAAGAGCCAAGCGAGTCTTCATATGTAAAGTTATCGGCACTCACCAGACCTCAGTAGACCCCAATGAATAGACTCTGTTACAGTTTTACAAACTATTACAGCCACAGGAATATAATGTTCTATTTCACTTCTCAATAGTTTGACAAAGAATTAATGCCTGTAATTTGACTCAATTCAGTAAAAAAGTTAAAATAGAGTACATATTTATAAAATAAAAAATTTTGACTTTTGAAAATATTTATCAGGATAAATTTTTGTTAGGAAAATATAACACAAATGCAATGGCAAGTAAAAGGAACATGCATAATTGAATACTTTACATGTACTTATTAAATGGATAATGGTGGACCCCAACTTATTAAAATATTACATTCTACTATATAAAACTTAAAAGTGGCATAAAAGCAATTTTTATAATTATCAGGCTTAAGGTTGAATGTGTTTATGCCTGACCATTTTTGTCTCGTTCAGTTGTTACATCTTCCTTTCTCCCTTCCTTCTCTCCTTTGTTCCTTCCTTCCTTTTCTTTCTCTTCATTAAATTAGTTTTTCCACAACCAAAACAAGTAAAATTCTACAACAGAATAAGAGCTAGAAAAACATTGAGGGTAAGTACATAAAATGTATTATATGATATATTTATTTTTATTTGTATGACTTCATGAGGTGTCAGGTTCCCTGGAACTGGAATAACAGATAGTTGTGAGCTGTCTTGTGGGTGCTAGGAATTGAACCCAGGTCCTCTAGAAGAGCAGCCAGTGCTCTAATTTGCTGAGCCATCTCTCTAGCCTGAAAGTATAAAGTTTACTGTGTAAACAACTTCTGTTTTGAAGGCCAATTCTAATTATATATAAGCTCATTGAGTTGTATACTCTTTGGGTCTGGTTAATCTTGGTGTGTGATGTTTTTACTTATTTCTAAAATTTTTAAAATAATTAAGTAAAAAATTAACTCTTAGTTGAAAAGATCTTATTTTTATTATCATACATACTGATTACTTATAAGATTTGGAAAGATACTTATTCATTCAAAAATGTAATGAGTGGATATAATATTCTATAGCACACTGATGAAAAGGTCAATTTAAAAAACAAAAAACAAAAAACAACAGGGCCGGGCAGTGGTGGTGCATGCCTTTAATCCCAGCACTTAGGAGGCAGAGGCAGGTGGATTTCTGAGTTTGAGGCCAGCCTGGTCTACAGAGTGAGTTCCAGGACAGCCAGGGGCTACACAGAGAAACCCTGTCTCGAAAAATAAAAAAAAAAAAAAAAAAAAAAAAAACAAACAAAAAACAAAAGCAAAAAAACAAAACAAGAACAACCAAAAACAACCCAACTTTATGTCAAGTCCTTCCTGACCCAGAAGGAAAAGAATGAGTCAAATATAGAATACATTTTTATGTGGCACCAGGATTTTATAGAAAACCAAAGGAGGATACAGAATGAAGTTCCTAAGAAGTGTATCTCAAGAGGCCTGGATAAAGGAAGTGAACAAAGCATGCGAGCATCCAAGGATAAGCAACTGTTCGGGCACAGGGCACAAAGTCACTATGTAAGAATGACTCTCTCATTTGTGGAAGAAGACATGAGTGTGGTTTAAGATGTCCGGTAGCGTTAAGTGACCAGCATGAGGGTGAGGTGGTAGGCAGAGTGTCAGCAGGGACTTTACAGTCCATTTTTCCTCTGGGTACTTCTAAAACAAAGCTGGGTGTGATATACCAGTGACTCAACAGTCACACGCTTCTCTCAGCATCTGGTTTCCTCTACCTTCTGTGTGAAGAATGAGATGAGAGGTGGGGATGGAAGGGAAGGTGAGGAAGAGTGGCAACAGCAGCACAATTCTTGGAGAGAAGTTATGTATCCTGGACCATGAAGGGAACCTGGAGGTGGTGACAAGGTTTTGGATTTGACAGACACTTAAATATAAACCTGCAGGGCCTATCGGTTAGGTAGATATGGGATGCAAAGAAAACAGGGCTGATGAGGATGACTGCTACCCTGAGACAGGACGTTACCATTTTCTAAGAAAAGAGAGTCAAGGATAAAAGCATTTGCAAAGAGAGAAGAAAACAGGGTCATGTTTTGAAGAAAGAGAACAAAGACAAGTAAGATGGAACAAGAAGGCTTCCTTGTAAGTCCTCTCAACACTTGCAGCTCTAGCTGAGCAACCATGAACAAGCCACTCATGTCCTACTACATGGAGAGCAAAACCACCTCGCATGACGGGAGATGTTTGTGGACAACCTGTAAACAGTAAGGGTGATGTATCAAGGTCATTCCTTGCTTCTCCTTTGTTAATTCTCTTTGTTAGTTCTGGTAAGTGTTTGTTTTAATGACTTATCTTTGAATCTGAGATTTTCAATATAATTATGTCTTCATGAATATACCATGACAAAGACTTGAAGATAAATGTGTCAGGGCTTGTCAATTAGGAAGACAACTTGACTTATTATCATTCAATATTATTTCCTGTTTAGTAATTTACATTTTAACAGATATAGTATATTGTTTTTGATGGTTTTCTCATATATAACCTTTTACATGTATTATCATACTAAATTCTTAATATACACAAAGTACTAATGGCTCTGTATATGAGAGATGAAAGGCAGGCAAGTTCTACTTCTACTTAGGCCTTTCTGGTCTCAATGTCTGGTCTTTGCCTGCAATTCAGAAAACTGAGACATTGGCTATTTGTCATCGAAGCCTAGCCATAGTAAGGAAATTTTTGACTTACTAAATGGTTAGTCATAAAAGGTATTTTCATGACCTTTAGTGAAAAACAAACAAACAAACAAACCCAAGACTATTCATCAAATGCAGTTTTTGATAGTTTGTGGAACGCTTTTTTTTTGGGGGGGGGGAGGTCCTGTCCATGTGAGACACCCTTGATTTCATCCTGATGTGACCAAAGGATAAGCCTATTTTAAAACACTGACTTTAAACTTAAAATAATAAAAATAATAAAAGTACCACAGCAGACTGTTGCTTTACATTCAGTAATGTGCCTTGCTGCTTTCATGTGTTCATTCATTTAACCAACATCTGAATACCTTTGTGCTAGCCAACATGCCACATGTCTGAGATTCAGTAGCATCAAGGCTATGCTTCTGTCAAAAACAAGAGAGGAGACCAGGTGTGGCAGGATATTACTAGCATGTGGGAAGCTGTAGTAGAAGGATCCTATGTTCAAGGCCAACCTGGGTTATTACAGAGCAAGATCTTACCTCACAACACCAAAACTCAAAACAAAATAAACAAATAGAAAAAAGGGATTAAAATGTTAATTAAAATGAAGACTATGAACCCTATTTATGATATTTTAAAACAAACTTAAAATTGTCTTTTAAAAATAAAGATTTTAATAAGAAATTATGGAAATTAATTATTGTCTTTTAAAAAGTCTCAACAGTCCTTTCTAGGTCACCTTCTTCCAGGACTATACAGTACCTTTATTATATGTTCATTATATGTACATTTGATATTTACATTTTCATTTGTGGTGGAAAGAAATAATAATAGCAGTGAAGAAGTATAGAAGTCCTAGTATTTTGAAGCAATGCATAGTACAATTTCAAAGTATGAAAGTACAGGTCATTAAATCTTTTATACCCTCTTCCTGGATAGCAACTCATTAGCAACATTCAGTGGAAAATGAGCAGCATGCCCACAGCTCATCTAGAGGAACACTGTTTAGTTTGTGGGAAAGGTACCTGCTGATCATATATGGAAATGTTAGGTTAAACAAAAGAAACACATCTTATTCACAGGTCACTCTGTTTTAATCACATCATGGGGTTTGTGGAACTCCAAGAGTTAGGGAAATAGGCAGCATTTGCCAAACTTAACAGTGGCATATGGAACTGAGTTTAGAAGGTCAAGTTAACAGCTCAATTCAGTCAGTCTCATTCTTGGGAAGCCCTGTACTAGAGGATTTTTACTTGTAGCCTCATGTGACATTGGTCTTTCTAGTAGTTTGATAATTCTTAAGGCTTGCAGAGTTTTGAGCCAACAGAAGGAAAAAAATGTGGAGAAGATCATAGGCTTATATATCATATAGTAAAGAGACCAATCACCACAAGGATTGTGTGTGGTTTTAATTTCTACTAAGATCTAATATCTAGCTAGCACTGTGCCATACAAGTTGGACATTTGATGAAATCTGTTATACAGCCTGATAAACAAAAAGTATGATAGAAAGCTCTTTGAGAGTTTAGATGACAGTCACAACTTTCGTCTGCCTTTACTTATTTCAGTTTCTGTATCTAGTGTGGTGGTTTGAATATGCTTGGCCCAGGAGAAGTGGCACTATTAGAAGGTGTGGCCTTGTTGGAGGAAGTATGTCACTGTGCAGGCAGGCAGGCTTTGAGGTCCTATGCTCAAGCTCCACACAGTATGAAAGAGAGACTCTCTCTGCCTGGCCACATTTGGATGAAGACACAGACCTCTCAGCTCCTCCAGCATCATATCTGCCTGGATGCTACCATGCTTCATGCCATAATAATAGACTGAACCTCTGAAACCGTAAGTCAGACCTGATTAAATGTTATCCTTTAATTAAGAGTTGCCTTGGCCATGGTATCTCTTCATAGCAATGAAACCCTAACTATGACAGAAATTAGTACCAGGGATTGGGGTACTGCTCTAATAGGCCTGACTATGTTTTTGTTTGGAGGTTTATAGATTTGGGGACTTTAGATTTTGAATGTTTTAAGTGGAGTTTAATGGGTCATGATAATACGAGTATGGCAGACATGGTGCTGGAAAAGCCAAGATTTCTACATCTTGATCCAAAGGCATCCAAGAAGAGTTTCTGTTCCGCACTGGGCAGAGCTTGAGCATAAGACCTCAAAGCTTGCCTATACAGTGACACACTTTGTCCAACAAGGCCACAATTCCTAATAGTGCCATTTCCCATGGGCCAAGAAGATTTTAGCCACCACATGACAACTTTTTCCTGCCTTTAATTATTTGCTTTCATATCTATACTTTCAGAGCACTCTTAGTTAATTCATTTCTTGAGCGAAGGAGAACTATCCAATGCCTTTCAGACCATGGCCTCATCACAGTCAAAGACACTGTTTTGTCCATGATCAGCACATTAACAACATGTCTTTAAAATACTCCTCTCTATTATACAGAATAAGTACAGTTTCCAACACAATTATTGAGCCAACTGAACTAAATTCTGAGACTGTTTCATATGCACATCAATTTACTAGTTTATGAAAATTCTAGAAAACTATGGGCAAGCTCACATTTTTCAGTAATGGTGATCACTCTATGTTCCGTATTTTCCTTCCAGTCAGAAGGATTTTGTTTTGTATAATAGATATTAAAAGGACAAACAGGCTTCCTAAGAATGTCTTTTAAAAATTACACACCATTTCATTCCTAAAACTGTACTTGAAATTCCAGAATATAAGGACTTAAATGTTATTATTTTCTCTTCATCTCCGTCTCTATCTCCCCTCCCATATCTCTTTCTTCCCTTGCCTCCTCTTTTTTTATTTTTTTCCTGAGACAAGGTCCCATATAGCCCATGCTAGCTTATAACTAACTCCCTACAGAGCAGAGGCTGAGATTGAACTTGAGCTTCTGTTCTTGCTGTCTCCATTTTCCCAGTGCTGGGATTATGCCGTTTCTGTGGTACTGGAGATTAAACCCATGGCTCTGTATACCTGAGGTCAAGACTTTACCAACTGAGCTATATCCTTACTGGACTTAAATGTTTTATTCATAATGTATGTCTAGCAACAAAGATAATGTTAGAACAAAATAGGTACTCCATATAAACTGAATGTTTTGTTCCTTTTAATACTCTGCTGTTTGAAAATAAAATCTGCCTCTTCCCATACACAACACACACACACACACACACACACACATACACACGGATATAAGGAAACTTGCTATATATATATATCTTTTATAAAAATTACATTCAACAAGGATATTTGGTTAAGCAGATTGTTAAGAATAGTTTTAGACCATCATGAGCTACAGAAGGAAAAAAAAAATCACAGTCCTTGTAAGATCAGAAATTGAAATACTGAACTAATCTTGAGTTACAAATGACCCAGGCTTCAACAATAAAATATTCACATATTTAGGTAGAAAATTTTATAAGTTAAAAATACTATTTTCAGGGCTGGGCAATGGCTAACTGTGTAAAATGCTTGCTGCGCAAACATGAGGATCCGAGTTTAGTTTCCCAGCCTTGTTTTAAAAGAAAGGTATAGTATGCATCTGTAATATATAGAGGTAGATTGTGAGATGGCTAGATACTGTAGGCTTGCTGGCCAAAAGTTTAACCCAAATAAAGAGCTCCAGTTTAAGTGAGAGACCAGTTTAAAGAGTAAGTTGGAAGAGCCAAAGAGATGTCTCAGTAGGTAAAGGCATTTGCTCACTCATGCAAGTTGTCTGACCTCCATGAGTACACTATGGTACATGTACATACACACTAAATTAACATGCCTTTTCCCTGAGGACCAGCTCGTATAGTATCAGAAGTTGCTATGCAGGATGCCAAACAATATGTCTACATAACTGTAAAAGCCTAAACAACAATTACCACCCCACAAGATATCCCAAATGGTATTAATAGTAGCAGTTTTATTTTGGGGGCAACTGAAAGCTGTCTAATTAGACTTAAGGCTAGCTCAGTAGGAAGGAATCCCGGTCTGGTGATCTAAACCTAACCAACTATCTATGCCTGGAGAGGTTATAGAACCTAGGGAAGAACCTACTACTGCTACTTTAGGATCCTAAACAACCATGATACCTAATTGTACTCTAAATACTCATACTCATAGTTAAATGTAACTCTTAGCCCTCATCAAAGATACTTCTTTCTGCAGCAGATACACATTATTAACAGATACAAAACTGGTGAAAATGTAAAGATCAAGTGGCTGTGGGGTGTCCAATCCCAATGTAATCCATAATATAATCTCTACACCTAATTTTCAGGGAATATTATAGAAGCAGGGACAGAAAGATTCTATGAGCCAGAGGACCACAATGTCTATCCTTAGACATGGTAGGAAAAGTGCACCCATGAGATCTCAAAAACATGGTTGCTAAACATGACCTTCATAATTACCATCCCAGTGGGCATGCCAACAGGGATGGAAGAAATTCTGAAGGCCCACTCTTGACGAAGAGCTATAGGCCATGGCTGCTGAGAAAGAATCAGTTTCCTCCAGAGATAAGCCCCTGGATGGGTTATCCAATCCCAAGTGGTACACCCTAAACACATGTATATAACATGTACATATGAGCAACACATGTAACAATAAGAAGGAAGAGGTGATGAGTTTGAGAGGGAGCAGATGGAAGGAGTTAGAGGAGGGAGTAGGAAGGGTGGAAATCATGTCCTGTAGTAACAAGGAACTTATACTTTTCCAAGGAAAGCCTTTCAACATCAAAACGCCTGAGTCTGAAAGTATCTGTCTTCATGGAGCTAATCTATATAACTGTAATACATAATAAACATTTTTATTCCTCTTTTTAAAAATAAAGTAATAAAAAAGCTAGAATCTTGAGAAAAGGAGAATGATAGAGGAAGATGCTTGATGTCAACTGTTTGAATCTACACATGTACATGCAGATATACACACACACATACACAAACACAGTTATTTTTTATTATGGATAGTTTACATATACTTAAGGCTATTTTTGTTTTTTGTTTTTAGATTGAGGCATGATCTCCCAACAGAATGGTATAAGTAAACTTACTAGGACAAAAGGATTCAGTACAATGACCTATAAACTAGCTGGCTTGCTTTAAAGTACTCAACATTTCTGGGTCTCCTATGAGGATAATACTGTCTTTTTCCTAGGCTGTAAGGTTAAGCAAGACAGATACTGAGTCATGAGTGTGATAGTGTACTTCCATTAATACAGTCTTATGATCAAGTATCTAAGCTGATCACTTCTACAAGTCCTTTTCCCTTCTGGAAAACCATTTTTCCTACCTAACTACAGAGGTAGAAACTCCTAAGAAACATGCTTTGTGGGTTCCATCCTTCAGGGCGTTAACAGTATTTCTGAACTGCTTCTGGCCAGGTGCTGTCTCTGAGGTACTCACTCATATGCCCTCCTGAGTTTGTTTTCTCAGCCTACGTAACATTCTTCTTTGCTCATGCTCCTTAAGGAGACTCAGATGTCTATGGGAACTTGACCCTTCATTTTTGTATATCAAAATTCTGAAGCAGAGGGGATGGATGCTCAGTGTTAGGGGAATGCTGGGCTGAAGCATCTGTGACTGGCCTTTGCATATATGCAGCTTGCCAGTAATTGCTAAGTTTTCTCTCTGACAACAATTATCCCCCAATTTCTTCACCACTCCCACTCTCCCCACCCCCAGTTAATTATCAGTTCTGGAATTAAACTGCTTGCTTCTCCTGCAATTGTCATGGCAACAGTTGGCCTGCACCTGCCACTGGGTGCACAGTGGCTCTTTCAGAAGAGGCAATAGCAGTTGCTGGCTCCACAAAAGCCAGGGAGTAAACTAATGTTTACCTGTCTGGGGACTGAAGCTCCTGTTTATTCTCCCTCAGATTCTTTCTTGGCAAGCCTAGTGTCAACTTTTTTTTCTTCTCCAAACTGCTTGTTTGTATTTGACAAAGAAAAGAAAAATGGTGGTAAAGGGCTGAATCCATGTTGACTGTTACAATCTTACCCATCAGCTTTACTTATTTCCTGTAAGTAAATTGTAGGATCTAAATCTTCTGTCTCTTGACAAAGGGAGTGCAGTATAAAGGCTGAACACAGAGAATTTTAAGACTGCTAGATCTGGGTTCTAAATCCTACTGATATTGCTTGCTACCTGTATGTCCATAGGGGAATCATTTGGCTTCTTATAGTATCAATTTTATCATATGCATAAGGGTGGTCAGCATAATTTTAATAATTACTTTAAAAGCTCTGAGATTACATTCAATGTTAACAGTATCAGCAAGTCTCACTGTTGTTGCTGGTTAATTACCAATCCTGTACATCTCTTAAAGATAGGACAAGGCTTCTATCTTGGTCACTTTATACTTGTCTGAGCGACAGTATCTATGGACAGGTAAAATACATTGTGCTCCAACATCTAGATCAAGATGCATCTAAAGCCAGAATAGAGAAATACTGAGAAATGATGGTTTCCCTGCCTGGCTTCCCTGAAATTCTGTCAGTTCCTCCCTCTCTGTGCTGTTTTTTTTTTTCCATGCTCAATCTCACTTTCCTTTAAATAGAACTGATGGAACCAGAGTGTAAGGAGACACATAGTCACCAAGGAAACAAAATTTTTTTCATTTTACAACCACATTTCAACCTACAGAGAACTGGTAGTGGTATTGAGGACTTCAAGAAGGGAGGCATTTATACAAAAAGGAGTTTTTCTTCCCCCAAACACCTGCATATAGGTAAGAAAGTTTTTCTTTGGTGAACCATTAACTACTCATGTTTAGGATGTCTAAACAAGTGCATCTTGGTCCATGGTAAAATAACCTCGCTATTTGAGATACCATAGTATATGTGGACATATACATATCATATACATATATAAGTTCTGCCTTTTCTTAAAAGGTTTGAAATCACTTCCTTGCAGTTCTAAATGTTAAGGAAAACTTTTCTATTTAGTGACTCTAAACCTTACACCAACTCAAAAAAGAAAGGAAAAAAAGAAAAGAAAACCAAAACAAAACTTACTAGTATGTGTTCCCAGCATGTTGTATGGATGCCTCCTTAAAGTTTCCATTGCCCTTACCTCCCCACTACCACCAAAAAAGAAAAAGAAAAAAGAAAAAAAGGAAAGAATGAAAAGGGAGAAAGAGGACATTAGAACGTAGGAAAATATACTGTTACCTCTTGCCTGTCTCTCACTGGAAAGAAGGAAAAAGTATTTCAGTCTAACCAGCAGGTTTCTTATAAAATAAAACAGACTCAATAAACTATTATGCTGTGGCTGCCCACATGTGAGGGGGATATAACAAGGCTATCAGATAAAGTTATTCTTTAAAAACAAATGGAGTTTTGATTTCCTAAAACATATTCTGCTAATGGTTAGGAAGACAAACAAGAGAGAAGACAATAAGGCCACAAGCAGATTGCTTAACATCAGTTCTAACTGAACACCAACACAGCACCAGTTCACACAAATTTCTTTGACTAGTTTTTAAGTAAAACGCCTATGTCCTCCATTTGGAAATTATTGGTGCATTAAGATTGCTTTATTTGAAAAGAACTAGGTAATTATTTTCTAAACTTTATTTTAAATTAGAGGAAGGAAGAACTGCAAACATAGGAATATAAACAGAGTGAAAATTAAATGAAGTCCTTCTAAACATTTTACCTCATTTCTTATTTTTGCATGTAAAAAATAAAAAAAAATGCTTTCTGTGCAGGTTATATTGAACAAATAATGAGATATCAGGTTTTTAAAATTACATGTGTATTTTGTATGTATGTATGTGGCCTGTGCACCAAAGCACACATGTGGAAGTCAAAGGATAACCTGCAGGAGTTGGTTCTCTATTTTTTAATCACATGAGTTTCCAGAATTGAATTCATGTCATTCTGCTTAGCAAGAAGGCTTTTTTACTAGCTAAGCCATCTCACTGTAAGACTGATGGAGAAACAGAGGCATTAAAAACAAACTAACAACAAATTAGTTGTAACTTGTTACAATGTATAACAAATTATGAGAGGTGATTGGAGGAACAACAGAAAATCTTGACTTCAAGAAGTAACGTATAACAGGAAATGTCTAAAGCTTTTGATGTCTCAACACAGCATCCCAGTCACTTTACAAGCTGAACTCTACTATCTTCTGGAGTCAGTTATTGGCTAATCCCCATTGGCACATATATCCTCATACCTCTAAACCTTTGTATTTGTTGGTTTTTCTGCTTGGGTGATTTTCCTATTCTTTCCATCAGAAAATGCCTAGCTCCATCCATCTGTCAAGATCCAGAAGAATTCTTTGAGTTAGTAGTGCAGTACTCTACATGCAATAGATTTCCTTTATGGGATTATTACCATGCAATAGTGTAGCTTACACTCTGGAATCAAACTACGTAAACTTAGAGGCTGCTTTTTTAAAAAAAAACTCTGTTATCTCATAATGTGTAACTTCTCTGACTCATTTCTCATCTCTGATGAAATATAATATATAATATAAAAGATAATATATAAACCATATATTAGGGCTACTGTGAGCAATAAATTATTTAATATATCTAAATATTTAAAATATATCTATATACCTGGTACTTCATTAGTGTTTCTTTAAATATCTTAATGATAATTATATTGTAATTAAATATGATAATAGACTTGTCTATTTAGCTAGACTTTGAGACCTTTGTAAATGCAAGAACAGACATCTTTGTCCTTATATCCCCAAGGTCCATGGCCTCCTCTTCCTTAACCACTGTGGCTACTAAAGAAAAAAACTAAGATTTACAATTTTAAAAATTACTAATTAAAAGATACACATAGTTAAAATTAATAAATATTCCCCAAAGACTATGTGCTAGAGGCTTGGCTACCAACTCTGGCACTGCCGAGTGGCAGTGTGCGAGGCCTACTGAAGAACCATAAGAGTATGCCTTGAAAAGCCGTTGAGATTCTGGCTCTGATATTTTGGTTTCTAGCCACTTTTACTATCTACTACTTTCCATGATGTACTGTCTTGTCACAGGTCCAAGGACTAGATAGTCAATGATCATGGGTTAACGTGCCTGAAACTACATATGAGGAAAAAATAATTTTCTTCATATATAGGTTAGAGGAAATAGACCAAAGTGATCCTCTGAGGACTGTGCGTGAATTCTCTAGGCTTTCACAAAGGGTCACAAACTTTATTTATCTCAGATACTTTGTTGCAGCAATGGAAAACCGATGTTGCAGCAATGGAAAACCGACAAACAAAACCTCCTAACTTGGTAGGTGCAGTAGGAGGCTGGTATTTACAAAGATATAATAGTATACAGATTAAATGACTTGACCACAAAGAGAAGAGGTATGTCAATGCCCTTTGTTCTTACTCCTCCCAAACATGCTTCCTGCTTGATTATACAGCAGCATGGGTCACATTCACAATCTCAACAGGCATTTTATGTTTGAATAACAGCCAACTTTGAAGATGAAAATTCTACAGAAGTTCTTTGTATAATTGATATTATTAAAACGCCATTTTTCTCTTAGTTTAAAGAGAAAAAAAATCTCAAAAAATCCCAAAGCAAATCAAAATTTAATCCTGATTTTGCTCCTTCTTCTCCAAGCATAAGAGTTTAAGGGTCTTTTTCTCTCTCGCACTGCCTCCCACAAAACAATTGCTTTCACACCAGCAGATCATTCTGTCATCCCCTCTCCTCAAGTACATATTACTTCTCAGCAGGCTTCAACAGGGGTAGAGAAGGAGCCAATCTGTGAGGCAGTGAACACAGATCTCCTCTAATAGTACAGAGAAGACAGAAAATTGTGGTTGAAAGTGTAAATTGCTTTTTTGCTTGAAGAAGAAATAATCATTCTGAGTTTCAAAGAGACTGTCTTACAAGATGACTCCAAAGTAGTTAATATTCATATTCTACATATTAAAACTTTTGCTCTACCATACCCACTGAGGATCCTTGCCAGCCATGATTGTGTATCATAATTTGAGGGGTAGTTTCTACACAAGCAACAAGCAACTAGTCCTGTGATATCACATGAAGGGTTGCCTGGCTCCCTAGAGAATCCTCTTGGTATTGGTGCTTAGGAGATACTGTGTGAGGATTAAACAGAGCCTTGGATAAGCACAGTAGCTAAGGAGAAATCACTTTCAGAAAATAAATGCCAGTGAGTCACAATGCAGGTTAGAGGAAGTAGACCAAGGTGAGCTTCTGAGGACTGTGTGTGAATTCTCTAGGCTTTCACATAGGGTCAAAATTTGCCTCCTGCAGACAGTCCAAATGAGCCCTGAAAACAGATCAGACTCATTTCCTAGTTCTGCTACTTACTACTTACTAGCCTGCTATGTCTCTATAAATTTATTGGTAAGTCCTCATTTGACAAATGGGCTAACCACATCATAGGTTTTGCATGAGGTTAAACAAAAATGTACAGAAAGCACTTTGGACATTAAATCTTTAGTACAGAGTAGCTACAATTACTACCGTTGTTAATTTGCTAGACAATTATACAGTAAAACTTGGTGAGGAACAGGCAAAAACAAAAGTACAATATCTGGCTAACTCCTATCGAATAGCCCAGAAAGTCAAAGCTCAAGAGCAAGGAGACTCCAGTGGGTGGAAAGGAAGGAAAGTCTATACCACAGGATATAGGATTTCTGTTGTTGTTCCTTCCACGGCAGAGGACAACTGAATATGGGACCTAGTCTCCTAGCCATTCTTTGTGCAGGGAGAAGTACATTTCCTTTACACATCAAACCATCATTAAATATCTCAGTAACACAGAAAACTTTGGAACAAAATTCTCTTTGGCTTGTTGAAATTGTAAAGTGTATATCATAAATTTGAGAAATTTTAGATCAAAGGCAATCTGCCCTGAGGTGCTCATTGGAATAGACTGAGCCAAATGATAGTTCAACACAAATAAGCTGAATGGAACCAACAACATGAATTTAAAGGTTAAGAAGAAAATATGAATCCTCTCCCCTCTTTTTGCCAATTTAGAATATGCTTTTGAGTGCACATAATACTGAAAATGACTTTGTCAAGTCATGGTCCAAGAGAATCCTGCTGACATCCATGGCAGCGTGGCTTGAGGTAGACAGCCTGACATCTTAGTTACTAGTAAAAAAAAACTCTATGCTTTGTCAAAATGACACTAACGTATCTCCAGTTAAACTTGAAAGCTAGTCTCTCACACTTCTCTACAAGCATCCTCACACTTTTCTAATCAATGTGACTTTGGAATGTGGCCATAGCAAAATGGAAATGTTCAGCCTAATCAAGCTCTGTCAGGACAGAAATTCCATGTGCTAAGCCATGGAACCTTCCTATTACTTCTGCTAAGCTCTTGTCTTTTAGCATGGTCTTGCTTGAATTCTCTTTGACAGAAAGAAGGTCTATAGCTGTGACTGTCTTTGATTTCAAGGAGCTAGAGAATAAAGGGGCAAAGTGCCATAGAGAAACTGGTGTTCAATTCAAATGTTTGCGCAAAATGGTGAAAATGTGGTTAATAATTAGGGAAAACACTGATTCAGGATCCTATCTTTACAAGTCTTTTGCTACAGCTTAGACACAATCTATCCTTGAAAAGTTCACATGGTGAGTTTGTCCCCAGTGTGGCCATATCCAGAAGAAATGTAACCTTTAAAAAGTGAGGCTTAGTGGATTGTGACTGGGCCAAAGGGCTACCAGCCTGGGAAGACATTAATTTAGGTCTATGGAATTGGATTAGTTCTAAGAAAATGGGAGCCTAAAACCTCACCATTTGTGAGTCTTTCTTCTGTACTTGTTCAAGCTACCATGATGCCATGCAAAAATGAGATCATCACAAGAGCTAATCAGATAGTGGTACCATGGCCCAGAACCTTCAAAACTGCAAGCTAATCAATTCTCCCATCTAGTGCTCACCCTAATGTATCTTGTTGAAGAACACAGAACAAAAGGTACCCAGTTTAATCAATTCACCGAGACTTCTTATGACTTCCTCCTGTTAGTTTTCTACTCTGAAGATAGCACACACAAAAAATGCAAACCTGCTCAGGTCAATTTTTGTTTAAATTGCTGTCTTTGCTTTTTGAGAAGTGTCTCATATAGTGCAAGCTAACAAGGCTGATCTTAAACCCTTAATCCTTCTGCCTCTTCCTGAATGCTGGGATTATAGGACTGTGGTTTCAAATTCTTTAATGGCTTTCCACTGACTCCAGGATAGTGCAAATGCTCCAAGAAGGCTTTTAAGGCCAAAATTACCAGTGTTTCTTACCTTCTACTTTCTCTGGTCTAGTGCTTTCACCTGCAACAATAAAGCCATGCTCAACCTTTGTGTGCTTTCTCATCTTCCAGACCCCATCTATATATAAAATTTTCTGTTAGGCTTCCCCTATTGTTCTCTTTCTTTCTCTCTTCCTTTATTTCTTTCTCTTCCCTTCCTTCTTCCTTCCCATCCTTCCTTTCTCCTCTAACACTCTCTTCCTTCCCTTCCTTCCTTTCTCCTCTAACACTCTCTTACTTCCCTTCGTTCTTTTTGGAACAGATAATGGTTTAACCCTTTCCTCAAGCAGCCTAACTTCCCTTATCACCATTTCCTTCATACTGCTACTTTGTATGGCTTCCTTCTCTATCTAGACTCTAAATGTAAAAAAGTAAGTGCCATGTTTACCTTAGTCACCATTATGTGTGTAACAGTGTATAGTACATCCCTGACACACAGCAGTGTCACATACACATTTTTATGTTAAGTGCTTACATGAGTTTATGTACATCCCATGTGAGTAGGAGCCCACAAAGCCAGAAATGGTGCATTAGAGCCCCAGGAATTAGAATTGTAGATGGTTGTGACCTGGTACTTGGGAACAGTTATTTCTCTTAACTGCTAAGGCTTCTGTTCAGCTCTCATAAAACATATTGTAATGGAATAAAAAGGTGAGAAGGATCTAGGGAGGGACGAAACCATAATATAGAATAAGCTTGTTCCTGAAAACATTTGGAAGGTGGAATCTGAAGGGATTCTCTGAGGTGATATAGGTTTGAAGCATGATGCTTCTGGCTTGAACCACAGCTGACCAGAGCTGGATATTTCCCTGTAGTTCTAAAGTGGAAGCTAAGGAACACAGTTCTCACAAGAAAGAAATACCAAAAGATGCACATTCAGGATATCACTTGGAACATCTTAAGAAAGGAGTTCAACAGTGCCAGGTATGGGCTACTTTCTGTTGATTGCTCTTGGTTACCCTCCAGAATTTGATGGCAAGACACTATTGTTGAAGATACCATATATTTGAGTCAGTAGACATTGAGAAATTGATCTTAATTAACCTAGAAGCTCCATCTCTACTGGCTAGCTTCTACAATAGTGGAAAGTACCATGCAGGCTCAGGAGCAGGGAGGGAGAGTATCAATAATCTAACTCAGGTGTGGACATTTTGTAAGATGCCCATGGGGGAAGAGTGGGACTAATGATATGGGAATAACTGACAACTTTTGTGGTTAGACTTAAAACCTAATCCACAAGACAGAATTCAAGCCTGGTACTAACTAGATCAAGAATTCATAACTGGGGAGATTATGATCCCTAGGGAGAACCTACTATTGTTCTGCTTAACAGACATCATTTTAAATTACTCCCTAAATATGTATCTTTATGCCCACCAACTAGTACATTTTCAACACCTATCAGAGAGGCTTTTTTTTTAGTAAGTGGTGATTAATACAGAGACTCACATCTGATCAATATGCAGAGAACAAGATACCAAAGACTGTTCAGCCCTTAACGGGACACCCATATCACACCCTTCCTCTGCAAATGCTCCCCAGGGGATCATGAGCGAAGAGGATGGTAAGATTGTTAAGAGACAGAGCTAGTGGATAGCTACTACAAAACAGTATTTTCAAGATATGATAGGCCACTACACACATGAACTCAGTGGCTGTGACTGAATGCACAAATCCTGCAGAAAATCAAGCCAGCTCAAATCCTAGAATGGATGAGGGAGAGGCTCACAATGTTCTACTCCTAGGTGAGGACATATTGGTAACTGATGGCTGCTGGGGGAAGAAAAGTGTCAATTTTCTTCAGAGCCGTAACCTTCTATGGGTTGCTCCTATTCCAGTGCATGGTCCTACACCCATGACATACTGGCAGCACCAAAGGGTTTTAAAAGAAATACATGGAGTTGGGAGGTAAAAGTGACTATGGGGATATGGAAAAGGTTAAATGAGAGGAAATAAGGGCGAGATTTATATATTCATGTCTTTATGAGAATTCATAAAATTCTCAAACAATATACTTAAAGGGGACTATTCAAGATGAGGTAATTAGTTTTACCTCATCTTGAATAGTCTCATCTCATGATTTTTGACAGGATCAAAAATCACTTTGGTAGATAAACCTCCATGTATACTTGGGAAAGATCATCGAGGTTAGACTGGCCTCTGGCCACGGTTGTAGTGGATTTCTTTATTAGTTTAATTGAGGTGTGAGGGCTTTCCCACTGTGAGTGGCACCATTCCTAGGCGGGATCTTAAATACTATATATATAAAGGAAAAGTTGGGGTGAACACAAGCATTCAGTGCTTTTCTCATCTGTTGTAAATGCAATGTGACCTGCTGCTTCAGGTTCCTGGTGCCCTGACTTTCCCACCATAATGGGCTGTACCTTGAGCTGTGAGCAAAACAACCCCTTTCTCTCTTAAATTGTTTTTGTCAGGGTATATTTCATCACAGCAAAAGAAAAAACAAAAAAACGAAACCTGAGACATGAGGGAAAAAATGATATTTGTTGGTCAGAAATAAAACCAGAGTCAAATATTGGCTCCAAGGACAATCTTGGACAGTTTTTTCTTTTAGGTTTTTTAAAGAAGGAATTGAACTCCATTAGTGAATTTTGCACTGAGACCTGAGGAACTCTGTCTCTGCAAAAGCCACTTAGGCTTACTGGGATGAAGAAGGTGGTTCACCAAGGGATATAGTCTTAACTCCACATAAAGGAAAATGTTTTATATTCATTGAGGGTCTACTTAAAATCCATTAGAAATGGCTGTACTTGTAGTTAAAATAAACTTTGAATGGCAGAGACCCAGACATCCTTCCTGATATCTTCCTGCCATAAGTCCTTTAGTCTCCATGACAGATGGGGTCTGTCTGGACATTACAATTTGCTTGATAGTACAGCTGCAGCATTTTCTATAGTCTTTTCTCACTACTCAAGCAGATGAAGAGGAAAGACAGTAAAGTCCAAGTTTACTATAAGGCTGAGGCAATAAAAAATATCCTGTTAAATTTCTTCCAACTATCGATATGGAAAAGAACAAAAGCCTTTCCCCATTTAAACAATTTTTATACCAATTACCTAGCATTCATTGTGACAGAAATAATACAGTCTAGAGCACATTCACAAAAGCCAAAAAGAACAAAAAAAGAACACTGTAAGTTTAGTAGGTCCACCGGATAGTCTAATTACCATTCAAATATAGAACCTGCTCCTCTTAACAAGGTATTCTGAATGTGCTAAAGAACAAAGCAAGGTGTTTGTCACTATATACTTTCAAGTCTACCTTTATCTGGTTTAGAGGTGGAGAATGACACAGATGGGGAAGGAGATGGGAGTAGTACAAAATAAAAGCCCCGAAGCACTGGATTAAGACAGATATCCCTTTTCTATGTTATACCTTGCTTGTCTGCGGGGGGGTTGGGGGGGAACACGGGCATTAGAAGGCTACAAAGTCACTCTACTTCTGAGAACAGACAAGAAGCAATAATGTAATCTTACCTGGGTCCTTCCTCGTCACCCTGAAAAACAAAGAAACAGTATTAGAATTCATTGTTGGTAAAAACTGGTCTAGATTTCTTTAATTTCCCTCTTCATGTCAAACTAAAAGCAAGATTGTCTATTTACTTTAACAAAAACAAACAAGAAGATAGCCAAGGCAATGGTTCTCAATGCTTTCTTAATGCTGTGACCCTTAAATTCCATTCATGTAATGGTAACCCCTGCAACCATAAAATTATTTTTGTTGTTCCTTCATGAGTATTATAAACTGTAATGTAAATATCTGATACACAATCCCTGTGAAAGGGTCAGCTGATCTCCCAGAAGGGTCACAACCCACAGGCTGAGAACAGCTGGTCTGAAGACCAAGACTGCTATATCCCTGTGCTCAAACTGCCCAGCAGAAATGAACTGATAATTTACGCTTGCAAGCATGGATTGTGAACAGACAGACCTAGGAGGCCTAAATAGTAGCCTTTTGTTTTGTTCTGTTTTGATTTCTATGGCTAGCAGTATTCTAAGCAAACTGTGAATCTCAATATAGCAGTAGGTCTTGGGCAAAGCTGACCAACTTCAAAAGCAACAAACTGTTTTCTTCAAAAACTCATTTCTGTCTTGGTCTAGCATTTTTCCTGAAATATGATCACAGCGTTCTACTACACAGCATATTAAGATGGAAAGACTTCAGAACTGGTGCCCAGGAAACAGAGATTCTGGTTGAAATTCTGAGAGTTATGAGTTTGTGCCACTGGGGCATGCTAATTAGTTAAAATGGCCTTTGGTTCTCCCTCTACCTTTTCTCTTTTTCTTACTTATTCTGCAAAAATCAATGTGCATTGTTTCTCTAGGTACTTTACTCTCTTGACCTAACTTTATCAGTAATCATCATAGCAGATTATTGGCTTCTCCTATGAAACAAAATGAGAGCTTTCAAAAGATTCTGAAGACTTTCTCATGGTATTATTATTCTGGTAACAAATTATCTTTCACATTCCCCTCTTCAGTCATTCAAGATTGATTTTAATAGAAATTGTACTTTCTGGTTGTACTCCCCAGAGAATCAATGAATGAATGACTCCAACTTATATGGGCTAGAACCAGATACTCTGGGTTCAAATCCTGGCTTATGCTCTTGCTTGTTGTATTTTAGCCAAGGTATTCTGTCTCTTTGAACTTCATCCCCCTTGTTTATAAAGTGGGGTGATAGCTGTCTCTGTATCATAGGATCAATATGAGGATTAATTAATGTGCATAATTGTTAATCATAATGCTTGAGAAGACACTGTTAATAAACATTACTGATTAGTATCAGTAGTAATTTGATATGAATCATTAAAAAAACATAATAGAGGATAATGATCTAACTTTCTATGAACTCTCAACAAGTTGCACATACACACAGAAAATAAACCAAGTATTCTACAGGCTCTATAGAAAGCATAAATAGGTGACAAGTATATTGACATTTTTGATAGGCAGGATTTGCTCAGGCTGACAACACTAAAAAGTAGGAAGAAGACTGGAACAACAGAACAAAGACGATAGACAGACAGACAAAACAAGACAAGACAAGACAAACATGATTGATAGGAGGGTAGGAAGAACACTGGCATAACAAGAGCAAAGACATGATAGTTTAATAGATGATAAGATACATGAAAGGAAGTGAGGGAGAGAGGGACAGTTTGGGTTCTGTGAAACTAGAAAATGAGGGTGTGCTTATGTGTATAGGGCAGTATGGGAATGGGGCTAAGAGTAGTGTGGGGTTAAAAGTTTAAGTGGGATAAAGGCAGATTACCAAAGATTAGGTCTGCATAGGAAGCTCCAACCAGGAAAATGATTTAACCATTCTAAGTACTAGAGGTTGAAAAGGAGGGCATTTTACAGAGTATTAAAGATATGCAATAGTGTAAGGGCACCAATCATTTACACTTCAACAAGAAATGGGCAAGTGGTGGAAGGATGCTACAGTGGCAGTAGAAGACTTCTTCACATTTTGATCAAGTTATACATCTCAAAAGTACTATCTCAAGCCAAGTCATATAACTTAAATTTCATGAGTTATATATACTATCAATGACATAATTAGATTTCAACACAAATTTTCAATTATCATTGGCTATTTAAACCTAAGAGAATCTTGTAGGAAAATACATCTAGTCATTCTCCATGATTTAAAGCAAGTCCTTGTCACTGTTACACATCTTGGTGCAATGGTTATAAGATGGGATTTTGTGCATGGTTTTCATGGCACATCTCATGGCACACTATCAATTCTAGCACTTGTGAGGCTGAAGAAGAAGGGTGGTGACTTAAAACCCAACCTATATAAGTTAAATAGGAAAGCTTGTACGATTTCAGAGTTATAAAAATAGTATCTCCAGTTAAGTTCTGCACTAAAGTTTGGTGATTAAATTTCCAAGATTCAGTTTTCTTAACAAATATATGATCTATTGTAAGTGTTCAACAAATGGGAGTTATATCGAGATTCTTCTGAATTACTAATTGATACTGTTTCTCAGGGAACAGGAGAGGAAATATAAGGCATAATTTTGCTGTATGTCCACCTTTTTCAGAAAGTCATTCCTAAAACATATGCAGAAGACAGAATCAAAGTTTCGTTATTTAAGGAATGAACAAATGGATGAAACAATAATCACATTTAGGAAGTATAATTCTATTTAGGTAACTTCTTCAGACATACAGATGGCTAGTAAGAGATATGCTCATGCTGGTCCTGCTATAAGCTCACCTCTATCCCAATAGCCTTGTTAATTTGAGACACTCCTTATAGATCAGGCCTAACTCAGAAACTTCCTCACTGAGAGCTTGGGAGAGTAATGCTCTTTTCTAATCTCTGCATCTGTGGAATTCATTCTTTTCAGCCAGCAGTCAAGGAAAACTGACAGTGACAGCATCACACAGTGTCTCTGTCAGTAGATTTCAACCATTTGAAAAAGAAACTGTTTTATTCATAAGGTACACAACTACATAGTAAGTAATTACACAGGAGTGCAGGCAAACATAGAGGAGGATTTAAAATTAATTTCTATTGTCACTCTTAAGTTAATTCTGGTTACAAATATTAGAAGTGACTTGTTAGATTAAGCAGTGTTCCTCAGTCCCTCCTTTAAACGTCGTGAATGCCCTTGGGTGGCACACTGCACTATAATGTGACCTTTTCTTTCGATTCCACCCATGGAAATGAGGTTTACCTAGATTCACATTTAATCCCAAATCTGCTTATTTAGATAAACCTGTAGCCATCATGACAAGTTAAACAACAAAAATGAATGTTAAGAAAGACAACTGTTGTCCTCAAAAGTTGTTGATTCTTGAGAATTTAAATGCTTTATAACATTGACTTTATAACATTTATAAACATGGTAAAAATTAGTAACAAACTGGATTATAGGTGGAACATACAAAATACAACAAACTTAGATTAGACTAACATTTAAGAGGCTACACTTAACTTGCTTTAAATCGTATCTCCATCATTACAGAGTAACCCTAGACATTTTAGACAAGAAGTTTATTGCTGAATTCTTAGGGTACTGGGAAGCAAACCCACAGACTTAACATGCTATATGTAAACACTTTCTTTGAGCTATGATGTAAACACTTCCTTTGAGCTATGTCCTAGTCCTAAATGGGCATTTAAAATGTTAGTAGATGTAGTTTATATTGATAATATGACTTTCAACTTGAATTAGCAAACTCTTATTTTTTCTAAAAACACCTGGATTCAAACTCAAAACTAGTAGATTTTTAAAGTTAAAATACTTAAGCTATGTACATTTTACTTTAAAAACTTCTTCAAAGAAACAACTTTTTCAAACATTATATTCCCTCTACTCAGAAATTTCTTTTAAAAAACTGACAGAAAGGTTGGGGATATACTCAGCTGATATTGTGTCTAACATGCACACAGCTCTGGATTCTTGCCTATGCACTACACACATTGAACAAGGTGGCACATGTCTGTAATCTCAGCACTTGTGATATAGAGGCAGGAGACTGAAAGGTCATCCTCAGCCCCATGGCAAGTTTGAAGCCAGCCACGGTTACATAAGACCCTATCTCAAAACAGAAAAACAAAACCACCAAAACCAAACAATATCCACTAGGCATAATATGGAAATGTTCATGAATTACAGATTAAAAATGCTTGATAAAGCATATCAGTCTTTTTTTTTTTAATTTGGATCACATCTGTCACCCATAGCTCCTCTTCTACCTTCCCTTCCTCTCCCCTCGCCTCCCCTCCCCTCGTGTAGCTCTCTCTCTCCCCCTCTCTCAAAATACAGTAAAAGCTAACAAGAGTGTTAGCTACACATGCCACTGGCAATCACTGAACTCTAGAAGTCCCCACATAACTTTATACTGTGCCCTCCTGTTTTGAGAAGTCCTTACTGAAACGAAAAGGGGACACTGGGGCACAAAGGCAAAGGTCTGACTGAAAGAAGACACACAGGAATGGCCTTCATTATTTCTTAAACATATTATTCTGAATAATAAAAAAACTTGACAAAATACTTTTAATATTTAAGTTTGATTAAGAGTAGAAGTTCAGAAAACATTTTGAAAAATGAAGCAAATTAGAACTAATACTAAACACTGACAAAAACATAAACATAAAAATTATAGATTAATGTACCTCATGAAAAGCCACATAACTGAGTAAAAAGTTTATCCTAAGAATGCAAGGTTAGTTTAATACTATAAAATTAGCCAATGTAATTAATCGTTACAAAAATCCAGAAAAATCTATATAATCATTTCAAAAGATGTAAAAGATAAAATTCAATATAATTCCTGACCAAGAAAACATCAATTTGATTGAAGAGCATTTAGAAACACCACCAATGTTCAAATGGTAGCACACCATGTTCTCCCCTATAAGGCAGAACAAGGCATGAATGAATGCACCTTACCTCCATGAACACACTCTGCTTGTGGTTCCAGTTGCTGGACTTGGATGTAAAAGCAAAATAACTAGCATAGAGTGTAGAAGAAGGAGCAAGATGGCAATGACTGCTGGGGCATAAACCCCCGAAGAATCTTCTGAGCCACAGACATAACTAATATTGAAATTTGGTAAGGTTAAAAACTGCTTGTTTGATGGGGACTGTGGGCATATCTGAAGTTAAAACTATTTGGAAGGCTAAGGCAGAAGAACTGCTTGAACCAGAAATTTGTTGTCAATGTGGGTAACACAGTGAAACTCTGTCTCAAATAAAAAGTTGTACTTAATGTACAGTATTAAAAAACTGAAAAATAAAAATAAAATAATATTGATACTAAGGATATAGAAATATATTTAACAAAAGCAATTTAACTAAAAAACTGAATCAGTTTTGAGGCCATATAAGATAAAACCTGAAAACTAAGAATACATACCACGTTCAATCAAAGTGTTGTTTTCTGTGACTCATTTCTCTTCAGGAGCTCTGTATTCAAGGCATTTTCCCTTCTCATATACTTTTCAGAAGTCTAATTTGTTAGATCTTGGTGTGGATTTCTTTAGAGTCTATATTGTTTGGGTTTGCTCTGCTTCTTAAATTTGAAGATTTACATTTTCTATTGCACAGTGGGCACCATTATTATTTTTTCAGTCTTTTTTTTAGATTTACATTTCTTTCTTGCCCCTTTATTATATGCACACCAACTCCTCTGTTATTTTCCTATGGACCCTGAACCATAGTTCAATTATTTTTCAATCTCTTGATAACGCTGGATTGCTATCAAATTGTCTTCAAATTCAACAATTCTTTTTGGGTATCTCCAATGTGCTCAAGTCCACCCAATGGCCTGTCATCTCTCTGTGTGTCTCTAAGTAATACTGGGCACAGAGCCATGCTAGTGCTCTACCACTGCCTGTCCCTTTTTATATCTTCCAATTTTACAATGCTCATTTTTCCCTCTCCTATGTCACTTGTTTCTGGGTGTTTGTAAATGTCTATTTTTATGATAGTTGTCTTTGATAATTCCAGTATCTGTGTCATCTTGGTGCTGTCATGGGATTTTATCAGTATAGTGATTAATTTTGGAGTATAACCTGAAAATATAAAGTTGTATGCAGTACAATAATTTTTTCCTATTTAAAACCTTCTGTTTGAGCTGGAGAGATGGCTCAGTGGTTAAGAGCACTTACTGTTCTTCAAGAGGTTCTGAGTTCAATTCGCAGCAACCACATGGCAGGTCACAACCATCTGTACTGGGATCCAAAGCCCTCTCTAGCTACAGGGTGCTCACATACATAAAATAAATAAAATAAAATTTAAAAAAGAAAGAAAATCTTAAAAACCAACCAACCAACCAACCAAAACCTTCTGTTTTAGTAAGTCAAGAACCTGTTAACTTAAAAAAACACTTATGTCCTAGATTACTTTTGTGGATTGTGATTTAAATTTCAATTTAATGTACATGAATCTTCCCGACTCAGATGATAACACTCTAGTTCCTGCAGAGCTGGCTATGGAAAGGGAGAGAAGCCAACTCATTACTACAGGGCAGAAGTGTAAGACACATTCCACCCACCGATCCTGGAGTAGAAGGGTAATGGCTTGTTAAGATAGGGTAAGGGGAAATATCAGAGGTCTGGAAACAGTCTCCACAAGGAATGCTATTAGTACTTCCCTACTGATAAAGCAGGCAGGAGGAAAGCTAGAGTTCCACCTACAGGTGCTTGTCACATGAGCCTTACTACTGAGAAGAGAAAGGGCAAAAGTAGAAAGTAATGTTTTGCCTAAAAGTTCAGCGAAAAGATAACTTGTTAGTGTAGGGTAGTGTAGGGAAGAGGTACTCAGCCCACTAGCTCCACTGCAATAGTGCTACCTGGGGCTGATGAGCACTGAGCTCTTTATGTATTCACTCAAGACTAGGCAGATCTTACTCTCTAACTGGATAACAAACTTCTAAGTTGTTTGGTTACAGACAGTAGATTTTCCTTGGGAATTTTCTTCTTGTTTGTATCTATTAGGGTTTCTAGTTTACAGAACACCCAAGCTTGGAAATACTAGAAGGAAGGAAATCTTGTTAACTTTCTGCCTTGTCCATCTTTAAGTCCAATGTTCCTAGGTAGTACTAAATCTTTTCCCCACTATCAAGTGGCTTTCATCCAGGGATTCGAAGAAAAAGTAAAATGAAACATGTTCATGATTCACTGCAGAACCAGAAGCTCTGTTCTGCTTCTTTGCCTTGTTTTCTTAGATAGTTCTCATGTATCCCAGGTTGGTTTCAAACTTCTTACATAGCAAAAGATAAACTTGAGCTTCTGATCCTGTCTCCACCTTTTGAATGATGGTTTGTGAGCCAATACACCAATTTTATATGGTACTAGGATCAAAACCAGGATTTTATGAATGTTAGGCGAGTGTTTTTACCAACAAAGTGACATCCCCACACCCTCCATTGTTTTCAGCATTAAAAATAAAATGGATTGATAAAGTGAAAGGTTGGAAAGATGACTAGAAATATAGATAAGCAACTATGAAAATGTCAAATGAACTAGAACTTAAGTAATATATGTTATAAAGGTATAATCTTTAAAACACTTCCAATTTTCCCGTATATTTGAACACACTCTTTCTTTTTATTAGATAATTTCTTTATTTACATGTAAATTTCTCCTTTCCCAGTTTTCCCTCCAAAAATCAAAGAAACAAACAAAAACAACAAAAACAAACCCCTGTTGCCTCCCCCCTCCCCATGCCTGCCACCCCACCCTTTCCTACTTCTTGGCCCTGCCATTCCCCTACACTGGGGCACAGAACCTTCACAGGGCCAAGGGCCTCTCCTCCTATTGATGATTGACT
>NW_022196897.1:87757704-87759994 GCF_008632895.1 Mastomys coucha
GTTTTTTTTCAAGACAGGGTTTCTCTGTGTAGCTCTGGCTGTCCTGGAACTTACTCGAACTCAGATATCCACCTGCCTCTGCCTCCCAAGTGCTGGGATTAAAGGCGTGTGCCACCACCACCCGGCTTGAACACACTCTTAAAAATGTTGAAAAGGAAACCTCTTGACTAAATTCAAAATACAAGTGATTTTTCTCCTAATTAGATGTTATACAAAGGAAAAAAAAATCCTCTGTGGACTGGATATTTACTCTAATACATTTCCAAATTAATTGGAATGAGATGCTATCAATGACAAAAATTCTTTGGAAATGGGCTACCTAACAGAATACTTCCTTTTATTCTTAATAGCTTCATTGTGTCCATAGCCTAGTCTTTAAGCTGTGTCAGCTCTTGCATCCTAAGAGTAATTCCATAAACTGAAGTATTTAAAGAAGAGCTAATGTTTGGGAGAGATGAAATTCATTATTTAGAATAAAAATAATAGAAAGGGGCTATGTCACAAACCAAAGCGTTATTTTTGAAAGTATAACAATACTAGAGCTCAAACTGAGAGGAATCTGAGTTAATTATTGCTGTTGACCCTTTGAGTCAAAATGACTAACTCACCTTAAAATAGGTGTTAGATATGCAAGAACTGAATTCTCTTGATTCTCCCACAAGTACAACAGAATACTTAGCATATAAGATCGAAAGGATCCAGTAGAATAAGACAAACTTAATTCTAAATCCTGGTTCCAATTTCTACTAACTAAATGATACGTTAGTGTTTCTATAGTCCTCTGCATCTCAACAAAGCATCTATAAATGGAGCTAACAAACACGACCTTAGTTAAATAAAATGATGACTGTAAAGTATTCTCTTGTATATCTAGAAACTTAGGCACACACTTTTCTAATTCTAGGAAGGATGGAATAAAAAGAACAACATCTATTATTTTCACACATTAATGAAAACCAATCAAGAGTCTTGGGTGAGTAGAATGGTTTCTTTTGTACCAGTCAAACTGGACTTAACGACACCTGAGTGTGCTATTACACCCTGACTCTCTCACTAGTCAGTATATTCTGTGGTCTGGGCAAGACTGTCAGTTAAGGCTGAACTCACTAACTCAGCAGCAGTTCTGGAATGCCCACATTGAGACTGCCTATCTTACATTTTCTCATAGAATAAACTATCTCGACCTACTTGTCATGTATTTACCAGAAGTTTCGCCTACCATTATGAAAACACATGAGAACACTAGCTTCTCCCTGACACAGATGTTTTAAAAACTGGTTTTGCCTTGGCTGGTCTGCCTGCTTGCCTGCCTACCCATCAGCCTGTCCTTCCTTCCTTCTTTTGTGTGTGTACTTGGCTGTATGTCTGTGCAACATGTGCATGCAGAAGCTTACAGAGGTCAGCTGAAGCTAAAAATTTCCAGGAACTGGAGAGACAGATACTACTGGGAACCAAACCTGGGTCCTCAGCAAAAGTAGTTAAGTGATCTTAACTGCTGAGCTAGCTTTCCAGATCTTCTTCCTCTACTTTTTAGACAAGGTTTCTATATTCCTGGCTGCCTAAAATTAGCTATGTAGACCAAGGCTGGCCTCAAACTCATGGGGCTCTCTGCTTGCCATTGCCTTCTACGTACTGAAATTAAAGTCAGCCACCATCACGCCTAGCTTTTGTCTTGATATATACACAATAGACATGTTCAAGTAGTTGTCTGAAATATAACTTTATTGTTATGAAATAGCAAGACATATACCGATTCATATTTACTTTGTGTATTTTGTTTATGTTATTCTCTTTTCTTTTCATAATATGCTACTCTCTGTTTTGCTGTAGTTTTCTTAGGTATTTTGGGTTTCTTTCGGAAACAGATCTCACTGTATAGGCCAATGTGATCCTCCCTTCTCAGCTCCAAGTAGCTGCATCACAATGCACAGCTCCATGTGCTGCTCTTAATCCAGCAAACATGCCCTCAATTTAAACAGATGGATGCATAAAATACCCAATGGGGAGCACTGCTTTGCTAGTCACAAAGTGAAATCCACAGCTTCTCACCTGGACTGTTTTAGGCTTTACTCCTGATTCATTCTAATTCAGCCCTCTTCTCATCTCTAAAATGACTCATCATTTTCATGTTCATTTGACAGCTTGAGATGGGAATGTGTCAGTCACTTGTTCTCTTCTTTGGTTTGGATTTCTGGCTTCTTAACTGTGATTAGTATCTGCCCCATTGACTACAAGTTTTGAGTTCATTTATGTTTAGAGATCATAAACAGGCATTTTTTTTTTTTTTTTT
>NW_022196897.1:87760221-87800499 GCF_008632895.1 Mastomys coucha
CTCAGAAATCCACCTGCCTCTGCCTCCCAAGTGCTGGGATTAAAGGCGTGCGCCACCACCGCCTTGCTATAAACAGGCATTTTTAAAGGTAACGTTCATCATAGTTCTCCCGCTACAAATCACCAGCATTTTCATTTACCTCTGCCTTTGGCTCAGCTGATTCATTAGAGGTATCAAGTTGTTCCTTGGCCTGGGCCATCTGAGTCATCAACCTATCCATGTGTGATTGGATGTCTGCCAATATCTCAGTCACATGAGCCGTGGCCATTGCTTCTTGGATGTCCACTAAATGAAGGGCCTTCTGCTCCTCATCAGCAATCACTTTCTGAACTTTCTTAAATTCTTGCTGTATAAATACTTTCATCTGGTCTCGAGTTACCTGTAGAACAGACAAGAAGTGTAGATTAAACATAACGAAGAAATGAAAAGGTAGAGGTTTTTTTTTAATAGTGCTAGGCAGTTCTGTTCAAAATACAAACTAAGTTATGGTTGCTATCTCATTTTGAAGTCTTAGAAGTATGCATTCAACAATAATTCTCCAACACCTTTTATAAATTTCCTGGTAACCATCTTTATTGTACAGGAACTAATTCCTTATCCTCTTTTTCCCTTTGGGTTTTATTGATTTACCTGTTATATATAGCTACTTTAAAAATTATAATAGATGAATACATAAAATAAAAGCTGTAATTTCTAGCCAGATATGGTGTTTTATACCTATAATCCCAGCACGATAGAGAGTTAGACAGAGGAAAGCCAACAGTTCAAAGCCAGCATAAACTACTAGTGAGTTCCAGGATAGTTGGGCTATAAATGTCTCTTTTAAAACAAACAAACAAACAAACAAACAGGATGAGGAGGAGAGAGTCTGAACTAGGAATAGCTGTATATGCCTGTAACGTCAACACCCAGGAGGCAGAGCTAGGAGCATCAGGGGGTTTGAGTCAATGTTCCTCAATCCAATAAGACTGTTTTGAAAGGAAAACAGGAGAAACAACAAACTCATGCAAACAACCTACCAGCTCAGCAGGTAGTCTATTTTTCTATATGGTTCTCACAAACTTATTAGCTGGGAATGTTTCTATAAATGGATTACAATAAACATATTGTTCTGTTCTTGCTTTTCCACTTAAAAGATAGTGACTACTGACAGCATCTTCATTTTTTTGTATTACTTTTTACCACTTGTAGGATATAAAGATATATCCCATTTATTCCTCTTATAAGAGAAATGCACAATTTTTATATTTTTACTATTACAGACAACACAGAAATGAATATCTGAGGAATTACTCTTAATATTTACATGAGTGTCTTCAGAGACCTCTTAAGTCACTAAGCCATTTTATATATACTCTAAAGTTACTGTGTGATGCTGCTAAACTACTTTCTGCAAAGGATGTAGCAATTATACAACAATGTGTGAAAGGAAACATTTCTCTATAACTTTATCAATACTGGTTAATACCATAGTTTTACATTTTTCAACATAGTAAGCAAAAATGTTATTGTCTTATTTTACTACAACTATACACCAAAACCACATGCACACACCTGCAGCGAAGCTATATTAAAAGCCTACAAAAATAAGAACTTTTAAATACTCCAAATTTTGACAGTAACTATATATTGCAAGCATGTTATTTTAAAAACTGTATTTGTTTTTGTTTTGCTTTGCTTTTTTTGTGGTTCTGAGGATCAAACCAAGAGCCTTACATATGCAGGGTAAATGTTATACTACTGAGCTACAGGAAACAGGAGACAAGAGATGGTTTATTTGCTTAAGTGTTTGCTTTTAAGCTCAAGGGCCTAGATTGTTTACTTTAGCACTCACATAAAAAAATGGGTGCATTGGTATACATTGGCAACCCCAGTGCTGGGGCAGAACAGAGGTGGCACAGGGAAGACAGAAAGATCCTGGAGCTCCCTGACCAGTGAGTATAAGAGAAAGGATGAGCTCCAGGTTCAGTAAAAAATAGCATAGTAGCCCATCCATAATCATAAAGATTGGAAGGTGGAAACGGTAAAACTGTATCTGCAAGCTCTGAGTTCAATTGAGAGACCTTGCCCAATGGATAAAGGAAAGCAAGAAAAAGAATTCTCATGTCAACGTAGGGCCTCCATTTGCATGCAAACATGTGTCTATATATATGTAAACATGCATATATACAAGTTTGCACATTATATACAATACTCATGAAAAAATAAATTTAAAAAATAAAGAATAGTTAAAAGAGACATTGCATATCAACCTTTAGTATCTGCACAACTGGACATACATACACATGTAAGACACACACACACATACACACACACACACACACACACATACACACTGAACAATGAAGAAGTAGAACTACAGATAACAGGAAAAAGGTAGTTATCAACTTAAGTGAACTTCTTTTATAGAGAGGAAACAGACACTTATAGGAGAGGAAGAGAGTCCAATCTTTTTGGTCTCAGCCTGGTACTTTTTTCATAGAAGTCTAGCAGGGGGAGAAATAAAACTGGGGAAAAAATTAAGAAAGGAAACTGAGGAATAAAAAGCCTCAAAGTAGGTGAGGCCATTTTTAATTAGCTCATTAGAAAGTGAATAAAGAATGTTGAACATTTCTTTAGGTGCTTCTCAGCCATTTGCTATTTCTCAGTTGAGAATTCTTTGTTTAGCTTTGTACTCCACTTTTTAATAGGGTTATTTGGGTCTCTGGAATCTAACTTCTTGAGTTCTTTGTATATATTGGATATTAGCCCTCTATCGGATGTAGGATTAGTAAAAATCTTTTCCCAATCTGTTGGTTTCTTTTTTGTCCTATTGACAGTGTCCTTTGATTTACAGAAGCTTTGTAAAAACTCAAGAAGAAGGAAGACCAAAATACTACATGGAAGGAGTAACAGAGACAAAGTGTGGAACAGAGACTGAAGGAAGGACAATTCAGAGACTGCTCCATGTTGGGATCCATCCCATATACAGTCACCAAATCCAGACACTATTGTGGATACCAACAAGTGCTGGCTGACAGGAGCCAGATACAGCTGTCTCCTGAGAGGCTCTGCCAGTGCCCGACAAACACAGAAGTGGATGCTCATAGCCATCCATTGGACTGAGCACAGGGTCCCCAAAGAAGGAGCTAGAGAATGGATCCAAGGAGCTAAAGAAGTTTGCAGCCCTATAGGAGGAACAACAATATGAACTAATCTGTACCCCCAGAGCTCCCAGGGGACTAAACCACCAACCAAAAAATACACATAGTGGGACTCATGGCTCCAGCTGCATATGTAGCAGAGGATGGCCTAGTCAGTCATCAGTGCGAGGAGAGGCCCTTGGTCCTGTGAAGGTTCTATGCCCCAGTGTAGGGGAATGCCAGGGCCAGGAAGTGGGAGAGGGTGATGAGTTGGTGAGCAGGGGGGTGGGGGGAATAGGGTTTTTTTTTCAGAGGGGAAACCAGAAAAGGGGAGAACATCTGAAATGTAAATAAAATATCTAATAAAAAACTGGTAAAAAAAAAAAGTTATAAAAATCAAATAGAAAAATTTCCAAAAAAAAAAAAAAAAAAAAAAAAAAAAAAAAAAAAAAAAAAAAAAAAAAGAAAGTGAATAAAGATTGGTGAGTTCTTAAGCAGCCTTTATAACAATTCCATAAGGATGCCAAAGCAAAAGAATGCCTTTATGCCAAGTAGCCAGGGACATACCAACTGGTTAAGTGATATAAGGCCTCCAGAATTCAAAATGTCTCTATAGGTAGGTGCTCTCCCTGGTGCTGGAGAAAAGAGGAAGGGAAATGTTAAATGATATTAATGTAGTAATGAATTTGCCAGACTGAGAACTAGGATTTGTGGTTATATGATTCTTTTATATTTCTATTTTCATGTATGTTAGTGCTGCTATAATGAGCATTATCTGTACATTTCTACTGTTAAAATAAACTGTTAAATGACCTTGGCATATCTCTCAAAAACCAAATCTATGAAGTTTCACTAAGGGATGCCCAGTACTCTCTCTAAATATTTTTTAACTCCAAGTGACTGAAAATGGCAATTTTGACATAAATGGACTGCAATCTATTTGACTAGATCTCACACATGCGGTTCAAAGTTAGGAAGCTGGCAGGAAAACAGGATCAGAGGAAAGGACAATTAATCCTAAGCTTTAATAATTAAATTCTTCATTTCCTATTGCTTTAAATACTTTTTCAATAAGACATTTCATCTTATATAAAGGAAGTAAAAAATAAGAGTAGAGAGCAGAATAGTCTACCAAGCCTTTATACTGTCCTCCTACTTCTGTTTATATCAATTAACAGATGGGGATTCTTTAACCTAGTTCAAGGTTCTGAAAAATAGCTTCTGAGTCATGGCCTTTACTTTAACTCCAGAACCTACAGAATAGCCTCCCTGGGAGAGGGCATGTGGAAGAAAGAGTGTTTAGGACCTCCTGCTTTCTAAACCTCCTTCCAGTTCTATTTCACCTTGTCATTGAAACTATCCAGCTAAAACCACAGTTCTCAAAAAGCAATAAACCCTTCATGCTGGTTCCTATTACCTGGAAACCTTGGGTATTATTTCTGCATGTATTTCTTGGTACTTTTTTCAGCCTGTCCTAAAGTTCTCCAGAAATGTCAGTAATAGTCTCACTATGTGATGTCAATAAAAAAGGAAAATTCTACAAAGTCAGAGAAGAAAGATCAATATACAGAATGGTGGAAATGGAATCAGGAAGCTTCTTTCTAGATAGTATCTACTAAACAATCAAGACTTACTCCAAAGAAAATCTTAGTGTGGAATCTCAGAAGCTAATTAAACCAAGATGTAACTACTTAATTAAGAGAAAACTATGCCTCCTTCCTTTGAGGTATGTACTTATTAGGACACTGAGCGTCTCCAGGAAAATGTCACTTGGGAAAAACTTGGTCCTTTAACACAAAGGAAACTGTAAAAGGAGCATCATCTCTTTGGTTGTCTGGTTTCTAATTTGCCAAAACCCTTAGTGCTTACTTTACCAACATAATCTTCTATCTGGTTACAACTGCATTAGGATGCAATGTTAACACTTAAACACAGCATTGTCTATAATTTGGAAACATTGGTGGTTAATTTGTATATGGTCAGAACACAACAGTGAATATCTACAGGCAACCTTGTTTTATAGGTTAATAAGAGAAGCTCTGGGGAAGAACAGTCATAATGTCAAGTTTAGTCCAGTACCATATGTTTTCTGCTAAAATGTCTGTCTCTATTGATCACTTTTGGACTGCTCAGGTCCTTCTAGATTATTAATTTATTCAAGGCAGGCCTCTCTACGTAGAACTGGCTGTTCTGGATCTCAAAGAAATCTGCCTGCTTCTACCTCCTGAGTGCTGGGATTAAAGGCATATGCCACCACACCTAGCAATGGAGTTCATTTTTACCGAGTTATTTCCATATTTACTAGGATAGTTCTCTTTAGGTCCCTACCAGAATAAAGATTTTACATCTTAAAGAGTTAAATCTTATCCCATGATGTATTATGTATGTCCTTGAATTTAGCTAGACTAAACCCAAGAGGTATGTACACTGACACACTGACACTTCACACATACATAATTGAACACATAAAATCTTGAATTAAGAAGCTTGTATTTAAAACAATATTCACTCAAAGTATCTGACATGAACTAGAAGCTATTAACTCCTTGCTAGCTGAACTACAGAAGAGTAAGGTTTTATTTCCTTTTACTAATTAGAGGTAGCTTAAAAAGAACAAGAAGAATGATAGCTAGAAAGCATCATGGCTTAATAAAGATGTATTATAGAGAAAGCAGGCAAGCCTCTTTTAATGTCAAGATCACACAAGTCTATGTTTCATACATGACTGAAAAAGCTAGTTTATGAATTAAACAGAGCATATCTCAGGCTCAGAAAATTACCAAGCAGTTTAGAAACACAGCAAATATGAATTCTGAACTACATAGCATCATCAACATTCTTAGTAAAGCCATTCCCATAACCTAGTTAAACTTGACTTTCTTCAGTTTTACACTGGAGTGTTAAGAATGTTGAGAAGACATTAAGTACAGTGATGGTTCAAGTCTTCCTGTTCGGATACAGTCCAGTAGTAGAGTGCTTGTCTCTAATATGCAGTATTCTTGACTTTCATCCCCAGTAGTATAAACAAACACCCAATCTTCTTTAAACCAGCATTCTCATCTTCCTTGCATGTCTTCAGAGATAAGCAGCCATGTGTCAGTCAGGTTTTCCCTTCCCTTAATGATCCCAGTTATGTTAACAAGCTCTAGAAGATAACCACTTCTTCAAAGACAATGCAATGAGGTTTATTGTAAACAAGGGTGTACAAGACCTGAAAGTAGATGTCCTCCTGAGTATGTTGGGACAATGCGCATTCCCCATTCATGAACAAAGAGTAAGTGATTGCACTTCAAGCCACTTGTTGAATCAGGCAGTTAGATATTTATCAAAATATTTTTTAGAACCTAAAGCCTGTTCTTGAGCACACCAGATGACTAAAACTCATAATGATCCTCCAAATTAAGAGGCCAGTATGTGCTAAGTAGACATGGCATCATGGACAACAACAAATATTAATATCCATCATGTTCAGGGACTATTCTAGATACTATCCTATGTTTGTTTCTTACTTAGTTCTCAGATAGACAATGAGGGCTTCATGTTAAATTCAAGTACACCAAAACTGCAATGATTACACACACCATTCATCCAGTATTATGTAGCAGGTAACAACAGTAAAGGAAAGATCCAGTTCTAGTCATCCTGTTCTCAAAAAAGTGTTCTAACAACCACTCCATGCAACATCCTGCCTAGAAAACACACAGGATGGAAGATCAGAGATGCTGAATGCTAAGTCAACCTTGCCTTTCACAACTGAACAGCTAGGTGACTTTGATTGTCACTAAACCTTTAGAGACTCATTTTTTATTAAAAAAAATGAAGCCCAAATTTAGTTTTCTTCTGAAATGATATAACTGTATAAACTGAAACAATAATTCACCAATCCAGATTTGTCTCTGAACACATTTGATACCCAAATAAGAAGCTTCCTTCTTCAGGGGAATGGAGTCCAAATCAGCAGTTGTGATGACATGGCATAAATAAGAAGTATAGAAAAACACACAAGAACCTTTTCCTATACTAATGCTGCCTCATCAGCACCACCCATCTCTCCTAGCTTTAATCAAGCTTTATCAAGACATGTAACACACGCAGCCCTTTCTTCTCCACCATTAAGGCATATATTAGTCACCAATTCCATATCGGTTCCCACTGAAATGTCTATAGAATTGGAGCTATGTCCTTAGTCTGAATTCTTTCACAGTTGTGACACTTCTCTAGCTCCCTCATTACCAACTTCATCTTGGCAAAGCTACACATTATTCACACTTCACTATGATTGAGAGTTTTCAACCCTGCACCACTGACACTCGGAGGTAGTAATTCCTTGCTGTGGGGAGATGCTAAGGCATTGTATGATGGCCAACAGTATCCTCCTTACCTCCGCTGTGACAATCAAAAGTGTCTCTGGACATTGCTGGAAGCAATGAGAAACACTAGACTCTGCTTTAGCAATTTCATCCCATCTTTGGAATGCAATTATCACAACCTTGGAGAAGGCCCTTTATACCTGGATTTTCTCTCCAGGCAACCCATCTTAGTGTTCCTCTTGACACATTACCCTCTCCATCCGTGTACTTTTCTAGTACTTAAAGTCTCACACTTCAAGTTGAATCACCACTAACTCCTACTTACCATCTCTACGTTGTTTCCCCATTCCCCACCCCAGTATTTCTTGTGTTAAGGACTATCAGAAGCTCTTTGTGTACATTTCTTCAGTTAGCTATCACAGTAGGTACCTCACTGTGAGGAAGCTATCATTATATTCAGTTTACAGATGAAGAAACTGAGGTAAGAAGTAAATCTAATTCTGCCCCAAGTAAATGGCTGACTGGAGTTAAATTTGCATAGTCTAAGTACATAATTTGCTTTCTATCTATCTTGTTTTTCCATAAAACACTGATGTGCCCTTCCACCTTCATTCACAGCAAGGGCATTTAGGCAGGCATCCAAGATACCAGTTCCTGTCAGTTTTATTTTCCTCTCCTCCCTCCTAATCTCTGGATTTTACATACAGTGGTAGGCAATGGTTCTGAATGAAGCTGCACTACCCTTACTTTCTACAGTATAGCTGGAGGTTTCTCCTATCTATGAAAACCCCCTTCTCTCCTAGTATTCTCTCCACTGCTCTTCAACAGACACCCAGATCCACACTTCAGCTCTCCAGTTCAGCCCTCCCTGTCCATTCTATTATAGCCCTTTAACCTAGTCCCATCCCTCCCCACCACCAATTCTAAAAGTTCTAAGTCACAGGGCACTTGATGTGAGCCTATGTTTAGAATCCTACTCTACTTTCAACCACGTCTTAAATACTCTTCTCATTTCTCCTTGGCCCGAATTCTTAGCTTTCTGACCTTGACTTCAAATGTCACCTTTCAATCTTCGTAACTATATATAATCCCCAATCTCACCACATTGGAAGCTCTGATAGTTTTTCACCTGGTTTATACCTCTAACTTTTCAAATCACATTCTCACGGACAACAATCCAAAAATTCAATCAGAAATATTCCATCCTTCTTCTAGTGTTTATTTCTTCTCTAAACTGTGAATTTTGGTTTTTGAGCCCTGAATTTTAGAGCTTCCTACATATGGCACTATGCTTCTTCCTCTCTTTCCCCCAGAGTTCTCCTTCCTCAACATAAACATACATGCCCTGTGTATTCTTATCAGAGGCCAATGTGTATTGGAGGTTTGGGTACTTGAAAAGGCCTGATAAGCACATGAGTGAATCTGCTGATGAAACTGAGACGTGAAGAGCACTGTCCACCCCAGGCAGCTGAGAGACAGTCACTGCCAAAGCAGCCTTTAGTGAGAGACATGAACATCTAACCACTATGGATGCAGCATTTCTGCCAAGCATCATTTCCTTCTGGGACTGCTTGTCCTGTTGTCAGCTGCTGTGACTTTATTATCTTGACAATTTGATGTGTAACCTAGTGACATGCACTGAAATGGATGCAACACCAAACAGTTCACAGGGGATGCTGTGCTTGCATTGACTTGACACTGACAGTTGCTCTTAAAATGCTTCTCTCTTTGCCTGACCCCAGAATAGTAACAGAGGCCACAATCACAAACCTTTGAGCATCACTTCTGAGGGTGACCTGCACTATGGGAATATAAAAGTAGACAGTCTCGAGGGATATTCAGGACCTATAAAAACTAAGAAGAGTGCTTCTAGTCTCTCTTGTTTTCCTGTTTCCTCTCCACTTAACACAGCATAAACTAGAGAGACAGCTACTGGTAATGAAGTGGGAGGTAGAAAATGACACTACGAGTTTGTGGGCACAGACTTTATACTATTTTTGAGTGTGTTACATTTGCATAAAGAAAGAAGGCCTATTCTATTTGCTGAATACAGATCTTAACCTAGGTCTGTAAGACAAACCTAGAAAGACAAACACCACATGTTCTCTCTCATATGTGGATCTTAGCTTGAATTTTTTTTTTTTTTGGTTTTTTGAGACAAGGTTTCTCTGTATAGCCCTGGCTATCCTGGAACTCTGTAGACCAGGCTGGCCTCGAACTCAGAACTCTGCCTGCCTCTGCCTCCCAAGTGCTGGATTAAAGGTGTGTGCCACCACTGCCAGGCCTCTTAGCTTGAATTTTTAGTTATGTGTATATAATTTATGAATATCTATGGATTTCAGGAAACTAAAAGGATACCAGGAGGACAGAGGGGGGAGTAAAGATATCTTTATGGGTGAGGAGAGAGGAGAGCACGTAGATGAGAGTAGGTGGAGAAATACTGGAAATTAAAGCTTTACACAGGGTTGAAGGTAGGGAAACAGGGGATAGGATGGAGTGGTGATCTGATTTGATTAACCCAAACTAAGAATGCATGAAAAACATTATGGAAACTCATTACTCTGTAAGCTAATTTAAAAGATATAATTAAAGAACAGAGAGAGACTTGCCTTTCAACCTCCATTCTAGTTATCTTTTAATCCAAACACTTTCCCTTCAAAACCAGTTACTTGTATATCAGGGAAACTCTGACCAAAATAACTGCATACCACCAGGAACATCCAGAAAGACATTGGTAGGTAACTTTCCTTTTCCAGGTCTTTGTTCCTGCAAGGACTCACAATGGTAGAGCCCATGCTGCCTGATATACTAGAAAAGGGGTTTTCTGGATTGGCTCTGCTAAGCCACTTTTTGAAGCTCAAGCAAATGAAAGTTTATTTGTAAAGCAGGGTAGCAGTGTTCTCATAGATATTTTTATGAATTTAGCATAAAACACCACATGGAAAGCGCTCTGTGTTACTCCAGGCATACAGGCCAATGAGGAATCTGGCCAATGAGGAATCTGCTGCTGGAAGATAACAGTATCTCAACAGTTACTGTGGGCTTCTGTGATACTCACAGAGCTCTCATAAGCTGTTCCTAGCAAGACTTCACACTGGGGAACTGAAAATATAGTTTCTTGAGAGAACACAGGAAAAACATGCTTAGAAGTGGGCATTGCAACATTTTGCCTCAGGAGTTCCACATTGTTAAAAAGCAATGGCAACCTTCTCTAGTTTGACAAGCTATCACTGAGCTTCATCCCAGATAGTCTAGACCACAAGAGCAGCAAAGCAGAATATGTAGGAAGGATAGGTCACATTCTGCTCTGTGACACCTACACAGAGTCTGTGGACACAGTAGTCTCTTCAGCCTTGTAACTTGACTCTTATCCTATGTTCTTTCTGTGCAGATGTAAACCCTATTCCTTTCATATGAGAAATGCATACCCTGTTTTGTGTAAGACAGCCTCAAGAGCAAACTACCACCATCTTCAGTTGAGCTGGACCTGCTCATCAGAGCTGGACTTGCTGTCTGTTGGTATTCTCTTGAAAGGAGGCAGTGGGAAGGATCATGCAACCCATGCCTCTGTATCCAGCCAGCCCTCCTATGTCATTCTGTCCTAAGTACATAGGGTCTTTGGGTCTCTGGGAAGGACTAGAGTATAAAGGTTGGGAATGAGGTGGGGAAGAGGTTCCATCTATGCAGCTATAAGGAAGCTACCATCCTTCCTGGATGCTACTGTAAGGTCACCTATAAGGTCACTCTATTGGTATTTATCCCTAGTGTACTTGTATAGGTAAAATATGCTCCTGGTCCATAATCCCTCACCCACTGCTCTGTAAGTAAGTCTAAAAAACTAATTGGTTCACCTGGGTGAACCTTGGTAGAATTAAAACTTAGTTTGTCTTTGGACCTGAAGAGGAGGGGTAGATACTCTTTATGTCTCTGTTCAAGGGAAGGAATTTTAACAACACCTATATATCCAAATATAAAGAACCACAGTGCTCATTAACTAAAATGCTTTTCAGGTCCCCAAATGCTGTAAGAGCAAATGTTCATTCATTATTTTATATCCTCAAAACTCTCCAATTTGAGGCCTATTGTTATAATTCAGTGATATGGTGCTAGCCTAGCATATACAAAGTCCCCAGTTCACGCTCTGGCATCACAAAATAAAAATTTTCATCTTCAAAATATTAATTACAACACAATATTCTATTCTATCTAAATATTTAATTTTATTCTAAAGATAAAACTCAAGGCTCTAGAATATTAAATGACAGATAATAGGTGCTGTGCCAAGTGTACCAGACCTTCTAACACTTTTACCATACATGGAAAGAAAAGCTTGTCATACTTGATACAAATATTTCAGCTTCAAAGTCTGAATAAACTCTGTATTGGTATTTATCCCTAGTGTACTTGTATAGGTAAAATGTCAGTACTGTCCTATACTACATAAAAATTATAGAAAGAGGTCCAGTGTGGTGTGCATATCTTTAACCCCAGCACTCAGGGAGCAGATGGGCCTCTTTGAGTTTGAGGCCAGCATGGTCTACAAAGCAAGTCCAGAACAGCCAGTGCTACACAGAGAAACCCTATCTTGATAAACAAAACAAGAAAACAAAACAAAAAGATCACAGAAAGAAAATTCATCAGCATCATACGCTCTATGACTTCTATAAGGTACTTTATTTCCTCAATTTTTGTTTATTTTAGCCTTTTATCTAGATGCAGAGATAATTAAAGAGGCATTATTCTCAAATTTTATACCTATATAGCCTTAAAAGTATACATATAGACTACAGTAGACTGAGAGTTGCACTTTGAAGACTTAGTTTTAAGTTATCAAAGAAAGCATCTTTTCGTTGAGTATACTATAATTTTATTTCTTGAAAGGTTTAACATACCAGGAAAAGGGGAGGAAGAGTAGGGGATGCAGGCTCTTAAATAAAAGTCTAGCTGATTTTATCACCACTGTCATCATAGAGTTTTCTATCTAGGTTCCCAGGCTTCTAAATTAAATGTCAAATACAATCCTGCACTGCAAACATGAAGCGTGACTGCTATGGAGGAATTGGACAGCTCAGCTCCCCTCTCCCTATTAGCCATGTAATCAGCCCCTGCAAGCATTCATCAGAGTAGATTATCAAGTCTTCTGTCAGTATAGAAAGGAGCAAGGGCAGACATCAAAGTGAATTAATTTTATTAAGCTATTTAATGCTCAGTCCCTTCATTTTCTAACAATATTCCAGCTCACCTAATGACTCAAAAATCATTGCCACCTTACTTTTAAATTGCCTATAGCCAATGTATGCAGAGGTTCATTATGATTTGAGGGCCCCAATAAAAAAAAGAGTATAGTCAAAGGCTAAAGATTCAGGGCAAATAAGAGTAGAGAGAGAATGAAGAATCTTCATAGAATTTACTTTAAAGTGGGGCTACAAATGGTATGATTCTTAAATGAACCATAACTGCTCTTTCTTTTAATTTGGCACCAGGCAATTCTGCTAACTAGAGAGTTTAGTCTAGAACAGCACAACAGATGTTATGCAGTAGATTCTTGTTTCTATCAGGAATACCTACACACAGCTGCACATACCCATGATGGATATTTCTGTGTTGGCTTGCATGAGCAGAAAGCTACAGCCAAACCAGGCCCACAGTGAGCCTTGCCAGTCACTCCAAGAGATCCCAACTGAGAGAATCTATTTGCATATCATTATCACTCAAAGAGATAGGGATGGTCCTATCAGAAGAGTTAATTGATCCAATATAGAATCTAGCTATTTATTTTCAGAAAGGATTGGAAGGGTCTCCTCGATTTTATAGGGACATAGCTGTCCCCAAGTCCACTTGTCCCCCTTTTGAAGAAGTTTCTCAAAACTAGAAGAAAGCCATCATTAATAAGATATCATATTAAGCACTTTATCTCATATCACCTTCCATACAATCTATGAAGTATATTCTATTACCTACTCCCCTTTTTACAGACAAAAACCGAAAAATCAAAAGTTGAGCAAGCACAGGATTTGCCCAAGCTTTACTCTTGAGATAGGAGCTGAATCCAGAAGCCTGAGCTCTAAATAACTGTTGTATATATATTGCTTCTATGTGTTATAGGTGAACCTCGAGTTCCTGACCCTCATTCACTATCTAAAGAAGAAAAAGAAAGACACTGCTCATGGCTAACATTTCAAGTGAAGAACTTTATTGAGGTATAATCCACAGGTCTTATAATTCATTCATTAAAGTGTTCTGGACATGGGGGCATATACCTTTAATCAGAGCACTCAAGAGGCAGAGGCATAAGGATCTCTGTGAGTTGGGAGCCAGCCTGGTCTACATAGTGAGTTCCAGGACAGGCAGGGCTTTGTAAAAAGACCCTGTCTCCAAATGTTTAAAAAAGACAAAGTGTACTGTCAGCTCCTTTTTATTCAGGTTATTAGCAGCACCTAGGGCCATGGAACTAGCACTACCGCCCATCTCAGCCTTTTCATCATCCCTCAAAGACACACCATGCTTTTAAAATGGCATCAAAGATCCTCTCCTTGGCCCTTGAAAACATCAAGTCTACAAGTCTACTTTTTATTTCTACAAATTTGCCAAGCTCAGCTTTTATGTAAGTAGAATCATGCAATATCTGGTCCTCTGTGAATAACTTATGTAAGGGATATGATACTCCAAAATATAACTGTTGGAGAATGGGACAGGTTACCCCAAAATATAATTCATTTTTAGATTATTTTGAGTTGACTTTGTTGTTACTGTTATTTTTTCATATAGATAATATCTAACTATGTAGCTCAAGCTGATTGTGAATTCACAGCAATCCTCCTAACTCAGTCTCTCGACTACTAAATGACAAGTACACTTTACCATTCCCAGCACTGACCTGCAATTATTTAACACAAAAAAACCCTCTCATGAGAGAAATTTACAAAGAAAATCTGTCTAAGGGTTTCTCCCTCTCTGTACAGAAACTAAAGGTGCCTCTAAATCACCAAAGCATATGTACCACATACAGCCTCTTACTCTTTGTTTACCAATCTGTTTTGGCCATCTCCCAGAACTGGCTCATTTCAATGGTATTCACACCTCAATTCAAGCCTATTCACTGGGTTATACTAGCAAATAAATTTATATTCTCTTTTCTCCTGCTGATCTCTTTCTGTTAAAAGTTTCTTAATTAAGAACTCTGACTAAGAGCTGGAAAGATGGCTCAGCATTTAAAAGTACTGACTGCTCTTCTAGAGATCCTAAGTTCAATTCCCATCAACCACATGGTGGCTCACAACCACCTGTAATGGGATCTGATGTCCTCTTTTGGTGTGTCTGAAGACAGCAACAGTGTACTTATATACATTGAAAGAAAGAGAGAAAGAAAGAAAGAAAGAGAGGAAGAGAGAAAGGAAGAAAGATGGATGGATTCTGACTAATAGAGAAAAAAGTTATTCTTCCACTAGATGATATTTCCAAGGGTACTTGATAGTATGTCCTGTATTGCCACTTTATTTTTCATTGCTAAATAGTATCTTCCTGTAGATGTACCACACTTTATCCTTTTATCCGTGAAGGACAAAGAGGCTGTTTCTACTTCCTGGACAGAATGACTAATGCTGGTGTGAAGATAAGTGTGTATATTTTTATGTTCACCTGCCTTCATCTCTCTTAAATATTTTTGAGTACTCAACAATAGAACTGCTGGATAATATAATAACTCAATGATCAGAGCCCTTAAAGGGACTGAGACTACTGATCAATGTGGCTACACCATTATTCATCCCAGTCATAAATGCATGAGGGTCGTGATCTCTTTATACTCACACACTAAGGATAACTGCAGAGCTGGGGCTCTGAGAGTTGTCAGCCTTCTCTGTCTGTTATACTTGGGGGTAAGTCTTTAACTTCTTGGATCTCTTTCTTCATCTATGAAGTGGTAAGAGGACTGGAGCAGGTGGTCATCTTTACAAGTGAGTACTAGTCAGCCACCATATATATAGCATATGAACCAGTAAGGACACTGATGCAATGAAGTAGGTGGTGTATGACTAAGAGCCCAACTCCGCATTATATTTTTATTGTTCCTGGATAACTGTACAACCATCATATTTACCAAGATACAAAGAAAACAAAACAACAAAAACAAACAAAAATGCTGCACAGAATCTTTTCATGCTATGAAAAAGTCTAAGGGTCCTACTAAGCAAAATTTCTATTTGGCAATAAAGGCAACTGGCTTTCATGATTCTAGTACCCCCAAACTAGGGTTCAAGGATCAAAGTGTATTCAAATGATATAAATGTATACATTTATAAAGGCTATTAAGTATAAAGTTAGGCCGGGCGGTGGTGGCGCACGCCTTTAATCCTAGCACTTGGGAGGCAGAGGTAGGCGGATTTCTGAGTTCGAGGCCAGCCTGGTCTACAAAGTGAGTTCCAGGACAGCCAGGGCTACTCAGAGAAACCCTGTCTCGAAAAACCAAAAAAAAAAAAAAAAAAAAAAAAAAAAAAAAAAAAAAAAAAAAAAAAAAAAAAAAAAAAAAAAAAGTATAAAGTTAGAAAACAAAATTACATACATAGTATATGCTTATACACACACACAGAGGGAGGGAGAGCCTGAAAGGCAAAGCATAGAAGCCCGGTAGCATCCCATATTTTAACATCTCTCATTTAATGTCACTTACTCCTATCTTGTAATGGTCTATGCAGATCTCGGAACTACCACTTAATCATGTGAAGTAGCTGAGATACAAGAACTAGCACTAACAAAACCCCCAAATATTATAAACGACTATGGACAATTAAATAATAAGTGATTTTTCTTTTTTCCTTCCTTCCTTTCTTTTTCATACTTTTTAGTATTTTTCAAAATGTTTACAGAACTCACATTATTTTTCCAATAGAGGGCTAAGCAAGAAGGAAGAGGTTTTCTTTCGCAAGGATATAAAGAAGTGAGAGAGACTCATTTTCTGCTTTGTGCTCTCTGAGAAGATGAAAAGAACCACAACTATCTGAGTGGTTCCTGTGCCAGAAGCTAGAGCTGGCCTGAGAAAGGAGTGGTTTTCCCAACTGCTGTCCTCCACCAATCAAGTCAATCACCTGACGCTCTTTCCTTAGCCAGAGCTAGATGTTATGGCTCTCTGCCATCTTTCCACACTGTCCTTTAGGAAAGGTTACTGACCAATTCTGGTGCTCTGGGACTGTGGCCACTTGGGCTGAAGGATCCCAATAAGGTAAGGGAAAAGAAGATGTGAGGGAAAAATAATCCAAGAATGGCCATAACAGTCTATATGTATCTACAGCCTATATCTGTAGAGGTGAAGAACAGGGAATAAGACAAACCAAAAGTTAAGTCCTTAGCCATGCATGGCGGTACATGCCACTAGTCCCAGCACTTGGGGACAGAGGCAGGAGGATCTCTATCAGTTTGAAGCTACCCTGGTCTACATTATTGAGTCCCAGGCCAGCCAGGGCTACATAAAGAGACCCTATCTCAATAAAAAAAATAAATGTTCAATTCTGGTCCATCATTTACTAGCAAACTATTTAACTTCTCCAACTTTAGTCTACAACTGTTCATTCATAAAATGAGACAAATTGTTTATTTCATTGTGATTCTGTTTTTTACCTTCATCCCTAGTGGTGTCAGGCATCATACACCAAGCAGGGAAGAATGGAGCAGATCCAAGTTCTCCTTGGTGTGCAGGGACTAAGCACACTGGGTGGGAAAGGATAGTGAAATCCGGAATTGGTGGGTCAGCAGGATCCCAGTCGGCAGTGAACGCCACCAGCAGGAAGGAATTCTCATCCAGAGATGTTCAATGAAGCAGTTCTTTCTGACAGTATTCAAGAAAACCGCTTATATGCATATACTGTATGTGGGGTGAAAAAGGACTATATAAACTGTGGAAAGTAGGAAGAGGTTCTTCCTTGGGTGAAGTTTCACTGGCTGAGGCTTAAGAATCTGGGTTTCACTCATTTGCATGGTGAGTCATATCAGGAAGTTGAACCTGTAATTTCTACAAAGGGTTAAGTGGCATTCCTTAGGTAGTGTGTTTTGGGGGATGGAAGCTGGGGGGGTTGCTTCCCAGATAAGGTAGAGAAGATGAAGCCCTGCTGGAAAGAGTCCTCCATTTTGCACCAAGCTCAGGGGACTTATCCAGACATGGTAGATCACAACCTTAATTAACAAGGTTTCCTAATATTTCACAGGTATTGTAAAAGATGATATATATTAATGACTGTGTTTCAAATCCATACCAGTAAGTGTTGAGGTTACAAAACAAAATAAACATGGTTTCAATGATCCAGTATTCCTGCTTATAGCATTGTAAATAAAAGGTGCAGAAACAGGTCACTAATTCATAGAACTCTTTAATCAAAGAAGCAAGCTCACATGCACTACCTGTTGAGCTATCTCAAGTCTTTAATTCAGGTAGTAGAATAAACACTGCCCAATAAATGTCTCTGTCTTGGTGCAAGACAAGCAATAGGATGAAGTCTAGTTTGATTCTTGTGAATAACAGAATATTAACAAGAAAAATTCAAACTAGGTTTTGATTAACCATTATGAGTTTTAAATGCAAAACCTATAATTCTGACATTCTAATTAGCACAGACTAGGTTGTGTTTCATGACAATGATATTAGTTATGAAAAAAGACCATAAAGTTCTTATAATTACAAAATATAAGAAAGCTGTCCTTAGATCTATCTAACAAATTTCATGTTGCTCGACAGTTTTTGGCTTCACTCTTTAAGAGTATCTTTAGAAGCTTGTAAGAAGAAAGAAGTGGCTACAGTTTAGACCTTACTGATCTGATCAGATCCCACATTTGCTCCACTTCAGTTAGACAGAACAATGTAAACTAATTTGATAGAGTTGTTTCTTTGAAACAACTTCTTGAAAAAAAAAATTGTGTAAGGGCTGGAGAGATGGCTAAAAGCACTAGCTGCTTTTTCAGAGAATCAATTCTCAGTTCCCACCAGGTTGCTCATAATCACCTACCCCCAGGGGAGCTGATGCCCTCTTCTGGTCTCTGTGGGTGCCAGGTAAACTGACAAAACACACACGCAAAAAACATTTTATTCAAACTTCTAGCTAGAGCAATCAGACAACAAAAGAAGGTCAAAGGGATACAATTTTGCAAAGAAGAAATCAAGATATCACTATTTGCAGATGATATGATAGTATACATAAGCGGCCCCAGAAATTCTCCAGAGAACTTCTACAGCTGATAAACTTCAGCAAAGTGGCTGGATATAAAATTAGCTTAAACGAATTAGTGGCCTTCCTCTACACAAAGGATAAACAGGCTAAGAAAGAAATTAGGGAAATGACACACCTCACAAAGGTCACACATAATATAAACTATCTTGATGTGACTCAAACTAAGCAAGTGAAAAATCTGTGTGACAAGAACTTCAAGAAATTGAAGAAGACCTCAGAAGATGGAAAGATCTTCCATTTTCATGGATCAGTAGGGTTAACATTGTAAAAATGGCCATCTTACCAAAATCAATCTACAGATTCAATGCAATCCCTATCAAAATTCCAACTCAATTCTTCACAGAAATAGAAAGAGCAATTCTCAACTTCATCTGGAATAACAAAAACCCAAAATAGTGAAAACAATTCCAAACAATACAAGAACTGGGGGAAATCACCATCCCTGGCCTCAAGCTGTACTACGGAACAATAATGATAAAAACCACATGGTATTGGTACAGAGACTGACAAGTTGATCAATGGAATAGAACTGAAGACCCAGAAATAAACCCAAACACCTATGGCCACTTGATCTTTGACAAAAAAGCCAAAACCGTAGAGTGTATGTGGGGCTGGGGGAAGCATTTTCAACAAATGGTGCAGGCTTAATTGGTGGTTGGCATGTAGAAGAGTGCAAATTGATTCACTTTTATCTCGTTGTACAAAGCTCAACTCCAAGTGGATCAAGGACTTCCACATAAAACCAGATACACCAAATCTAAAAGAAGAGGAAGTGGGACAGAGCTTTGAACACATTGGCACAGGGGAAAATTTCCTGAACAGAACACCAATGCTCTAAGATCAATAACTGACAAATAGAACCTCATGAAACTGAAAAGCTTCTGTAAGGCAAAGGACACTGTCAATAGAACAAAAGGACAACTCACAGATTGGGAAAAAATATCTTTACTAATCCTACATCCAGTAGAGGGCTAATATATAAAATATACAAAGGACTCAAAAAGTTAGACTCCAGAAAACCAAATAACCCAATTAAAAAATAGGGTAGAGAGCTAAACAAAGAATTCTCAAATAAAGAATCTTAAATGGCCAAAAAGCACCTAAAGAAATGTTCAACATCCTTAGTCATCAGGAAAATGCAAATCAAAATGACCCTAAGATTCCACCTCACACCAATCAGAATGGCTAAGATCAAAAACTCAGGCAACAGCAGATGCTGGTGAGGATGTGGAGAAAGAGGAACACTCATCCATTGCTTGTGGGATTGTAAACTGGCTCAACCACTTTGGAAATCAATCTGGTGGTTCCTCAGAAAATTGGAAATAGTTCTAGCTGAAGACCCAGCTATATCACTACTGGGCATATACCTAAAAGATGCTCCAACATATAATAAGGACACGTGTTCCACTATGTTCCTAGCAGCCTTATTTATTTCTAAGAGCCAGAAGCTGGAAACAACCCAGATGTCCCTCAATGAAATAATGGATACAAAAAAATGTGGTACATTTACACAATGGAATACTCAACTATTAAAAACTACGACTTCACGAATTTTGTAGGCAATGGATGGAACTAGAAAATATCATCTTGAGTGAGGTAACCCTGACCCCAAAAGATATACATGGTATGTACTCACTGTTAAGTGGATATTAGCCCAAAAGCTCAGAATATCCACAATACAACTCACAGACCATAAGAAGCTTAACAAAAAAGAAGGCCAAAGTATGGATGCTTCAATCCCACTTAGAAGGGGAAACAAAATAATCACAGGAGGCAGAGGGAGGGAGGGACCTGAATGTGGAAGGGGGGGAAGGGGGGGAAGGGGGTCAGGGCCAGGTATGGGAAGAGGTAAGAGAGAAGTCTAGAGGACCAGGAGAATGAATAGAAATAAGTAGCAGTTGGGGTGGGGAATGGGAGGAACCACTATTCCCAAAAGCCAGAGATTTGAGAGGCTCCTAGGACTCAAAGATGACAACATTAGCTGAAATACCCCAAAGTGGGGAGGTACAACCTGAAGGCACAATCTCCAGTAGATAGACATGGCCCCCAGTGAAGGGATGGGCCCACCCATCCATCTCAAAAGTTTTAACCCAAAATTGTTTCTGTCAACGCAGGGACAAAAATGGAGCAGAGACTGAGGGAAAGGCCATCCAGAGACTGCCCCACCTGGGGATCCATCCTATCTGCAGACACCAAACCCTGACACTATTGCTGACGCCAAGAAGTGTTTGCAGACAGGAACCTGATAGAGCTGTCCTCTGAGAGGTTCTGCCAACACCTGACTAAGACATATATGCAGATATTCACAGCCAACCACTGGACTAAGCCCAGGGACCCCAATGGAAGAATTTAGAGGAAGGACTGAAGGAGCTGAAGGGGATTGAAACCCCATAGGAACAACAATAATATCAACTAAACCACCAACCAAAGAATATATACATGGGTGGGTCCATGGTTCCCACTACATATGTTGCAGAGGACTGCCTTATCTGGCATCAATGGCAGGAGAGGCCCTTGGTCCTGTGGAGGCTTGTTGCCTCCATGAAGGGGGATGCTAGAGGGGTGAAGAGGGAGAGGATGGGTGGGTGGGTGAGTACCCTCTTAGAGGCAAAGAGGAGGGGAAGAAGATGGGAGGGGGGTTCGTGGAGGGGAGACCAAGAAGGGGGACAACATTTGAAATATAAATAAATAAAATAATAAAAAATTTTCAAAAAAATATAACATTAAAAGTCACATGGTCTTTTAATAAAAATATAAACACTTTTAAAAAACCAATTTTAAAAATTAAAAAAAAAGGTTATGATGAATCAGAGAACCATGCTGTTATAAATGTTTGCTTCAAGTACACTACTTAAAGGAAGTATTGAAAAGCGTATTTTGAAGGAAAGAAATCAACACAAAATAGAAAATATACTTGTTGCTACTTGCATAAAAGGTTAGCTTACGATTAGTGTGTTATGCTTTTGGTTCAGTGCTTTCTCAGATAAACTACGAATGGCCACTCAAGAAAGCCATCAATATAAAAGAACTTGGTTTTAACTTTCTTATATGTCCAGGGCTCCCCCATTCTGCCACAGGCAAGCACCTACATGACTATATATTTTTGTTTGGATTGTTTTCTTCAGCATTTGAAAGAGTCTCACTGTGTAACCCACTTACTCAGAGTAGGCCTGATTCAGCCTCATAAGTTCTGAGGTAACAGGCCTACAGCATCACTCTCATATGAACATCTCTTATTTCACTAAAGCTGAGCAAAAGTATAAGAAATGCAAGCAAACAAGGAAACAAACATGCAAACAAACAAACAAAGCAAGAGAAAAAAAGAAAACAAAAAACCAAACCCCTGTTTTGTGTAGGATGTTTCTGAAAGTTTGGCTAAAAAAGAAATTTTTGCAAATTGGATCATATCAAACACATCTGGACAGTTAATTATTTAAAAGGCAATTTCCCAGTAACCATTTTTTTGTTACTGTTTTTCTTACAAATTAAAGGTTGTTATTAAAAGCAAGCTTTATCCCCAATATAAGAGATGCTAGATACCTGGAAGAACGTAACCTTTAAAACAAGGTCCACAAAGCAACACACACATATATGATTCCTCCAATCTCGTGTAATTTCTTTCCCATCGCTGGCTCTGATTCCTGTTCTCAAGGTCACTGCTAGCTGCATGAGCTGTTTCCTATGTTTTCTCTAGTTTTAGAACTATTCTTAGAACCACAGCACAGTCTACTTATCCTCCTGCTGTTTGACTCATCGCCTCTGTTCACACTCCTCCTGAAGCCCTTCTCTTCTTCCTGACTTGGCCATTTCTCTATTAGAAATAAGACTATGAAAGCACCCCACCCTCTCATGCAGACAGAATTGACTTTCCTTCTCCCTTTCCCATCCCTATTTCTTTCTATTTCTTTGTTACTTCTGTTCAACTTATTTCCTAAGCTTATATTCTATATATTTCATTTTCTTTTTCAAATTTAAAAAGATTAGTTGTATTTTTATATGCCCTTCTATTTGAAGAAAGCAGAAAAACAAAACAAACAAGTGAACAAAAAGGGCAAAAGTAAAATAGTCCAAAGTTTAGCACTGTTTCTCACAGTCTGGGGCTCTGTCAGCCCACATGAACCAAATCAAAACTCTGGGGGTAGGCCCCGAACTCTATATTTTAATAAATCTTCTGGGTGATTTTTATGAACAATAAAATTTAAGAACAGTTGATCTAGAAGAAAGTATGACATGCTTTGAATAAAATGAAGTGTTTGAGTTTCCCTTTCTCTTGCTTGTAAGCTTATATTTGCATATCATAGTCTTCTTCAATACAGGAGGGAAGCCAGAGCAGGAACTCAAGCAAGAACTTGAAGCAGAGACCATGGAGGACTGCTGCTTGCTGACTTCCTCACAGGTACTTAGCTAGCCTTCTTACACAGGACCACCTACTTAGGTAAGGTGGTACCCACAAGTAGGCTGGACCTTCCAACATCAATTAGCAATTAAGACAATTGCCCCACAGACAGGTTCACATGCCAGTTTGCTCTAGGCAATTCTCTAATGAAAACTTTCCTCCTAGATGTCACTAGGCTGTGTCAAGTTGACATTTAAAGTAAACTAGGACCCAAATCATATCAATAAGAGTAACTAATATTCTACTGTCAACACAGATCATCTAGAATATTTTGCATAATGAAAGGACAACATAAAACATAGGCACAATATAATTTTTGCAAAAAAAATCTAAAAAAAAAAATCTAGAAAGTCAATTGTTTTAACTAATTTGAGGGGAATTCATTTCACTTTCCTTTTTGAGTACTTGTACCTTTTATCTATAAGCACATATTGTTTTATAATTATTGAAACCAGTTACCCTAGACATCTTCCATTGCTCTTTAGCAAAACACACAGCTTAAAGTGAAAGTGGAGGCTGGAAAGATGGCTCAGTTACTAAGAGAATTGGCTGCTCCTCTAGAGGACCTGAATTTGATTCCCAGCACCTATGTGGTGAGTCAAAACCTATCCCAGTTCCCCCATGAGCACAGCATGCATGGAGTGCACAGACATACATGCAGACAGAATCCCACAATCAATCAATCAATCAATCAATCAATCAATCAATCACTCAATCAGTGAGTGAGTTAATGAGTAAGTGAATAAACAAGTAATTTTTGAGTAAATTCAGTCTGCAATAGGCTTATCCTCTGAACTAATCAAGCTTTGTGGCCCTTCAGGAGCTCTAGAAGTGAGGCAGAGATAGTACTCAGTTCCCCTTGTTTCAATCACTGTATATAAAGCAACAGAGTCCCCCAAATGACAGGTCATAAAGCCTAAGCTAGTTTGTCCTTAAATAGGTCAGTCCAAAAAGGGGGTGGTAGGGCACTGCAGGTTAACAGAACAGACAGAAAACTTAAGGATACTTTTGGGAAATAACAACTGATTTCTGAGAACATTTTTTACAAAAAGTTTATATTAAAAGTGACCCATTTTTATCCTCCATTACTAGTTGGTTGTTCTTCACTTACATTCACTCTTTCTCAAGCCAGCTCCATATACAGGCAAGCAAAGTCTTGGAGTAACAAAAAGGGAGCTTGAAGGTAAGTAAAAATGTGGACAGTGTATGTACCACACCTAAGAATAAATAAGTCAGGCCCTTACAATCATATTGTAACTTACATTAAAGTAGTGGTTCTCAACCCTCCTAATGCTGTAGCCCATTAACTCAGTTCTTCATGTTGTGGTGACCCAAAACCACAAAATTATTTTCGCTACTACTCCATAGCTGTAATTTTGCTACTACTATAAGTTGTAACCAAAATATGTGATATGCGACCCCAGTAAAACAGTCATTTGACCCCCAAAGGGGTTGCAACCCACAGGTTGAGAACTGATACATTAGGGTACCCTTTTGTTGGATTCTTCTTGTCCCTGACAAGTTTCTAAAAGAAGTACTGTGTGTATTCATAATGGAGGCCAAAGCTCTTTACCTGTAACATCAATCCCTCTTTACTGCTTTGCTAATTACAAACACATAGGTATGGCAGAGACAGAAAATATCGTTTGGTTTCCTGTAGCAGCAATTACCCACAAAACCAAAGAAACTTCTCAAAGTGTTTTTCAGTTACCTTTGGTACTTAATAGGTTCAGCTTTATGAATAGAAAAATTACTTCTACTAGGAGTCGTCCTATTCTAGGTAGAGGAGTCATTAAAAGTTACACAATGTTTATTTTTCTGTCTAGATGCTGACTACCTCTAGAATTTTACTTATGCAAAAAGAGGAGACAGCACTAATGTCAGTATTTTCAGCATCATATGAAGAGCAGATTACTGATGGCTACAGTTATGTTTTAAAGAGCCCATTGCTGTCAACGGCTCTGCATCATCAGTGCTGCAGCTTAGAAGACATGATTAAGAGCATGAGATGAGACCTAATGCTTGGTTTGCAGTGTGAATTGAAGACAAGAGCAAAGACCATACAATCATCTGACTTTCACCTCCACAATATTTGGAGGAAATAGCTCTATTCCTTTAAGCCTCACTGTCCTTAAAATAAAACAAATTAATCTAGATAAGGAATCACTTCCTAAGAATTTGCAGCAAGCAAAAATATGAAAAACGAGGGAGAATTGAAGAGTTGTGTCTAATAGGGACAATGAAGACATGCCAGAGGTGGATATTGATGACAGCTGCGTAGCACTATAAATGAACTTAATGCCTCTGAAATATATATTTAAAATGGTTAGGATCCTGTCACATATTTTATCACAGGACCTAGCTTCTTAGGTACTCCTATTTGATAAAGAATTTGTGAGAAAAAAGAAAACAGAAAAAGGAGAGACATAAAAACAAAAGCATGTTCCTTTTCCCTTTGTAACTGTGAAAGGCTCTGAGTTTCCAATACAGCCAGTTGGTCCCAATACCAGGCAGTGGTATGGTAAGTGTCTCAGTAAGAACAGAAGTGAATCCACTAGTCATAATCCCCCTGCACATTCAGCTCCCAGCACACCACCTCACCCTCACCCCAATTCTGGTTTGACATCTCCCAGAATATCAATTTTCCAGCTTCCCAAATCTTGCAAAGAATCTAGGATGCTCAAATCTTTTCCTAGATCAGACTCCACGTAATGAAACTAAAGACATGCTCAGGGGCAACTGCCTCCTATAAGCCAGGGAAAGACAAGGTATATCAGTACCAACTGGCCAGGAGTCCAGGGCCCAGAATTATGGTGATTGGTTTCTCAGATACCTTTGGCTAGATCTAACAGACACAGACGACAGTAGTCTCAAAGGTCCGATAAGGAAAAATTAAAAATACACTTCTCTGTAATTCAGAAAAAATATTAATGATTATGTGTTATAAATCATAAAATGGAGAAAGGGAAAGAAAATAGATGACTTTTCTCCATGCACATTAGAACACTGCTTTTGATGGAGAGGGTTAATTGGATCTAAATAGATATCATTAACATTCCCTGGACTCAGACCAAGGAGAACAAATGCTTGAGGTACCAATAACCAGATAATTCCAAAATAATACTTACTTTAGGATCTGAGCTCTTGAACTTTAACCTTTCCACCAACTCTATCATAGCCGCCTTCAGTCCACCGGAATCTTTGCTCTAGGAGAAAAGAAAGGCAGTCACTAGGTAGCATATCATTGCTCTCTCAAACACAGTATTTCAAGGGACAGAGAGGAAGGACAATGACACAGAAAGCAAATTGGCCTTCTCATCATGAGAGGACTAAACAACTAAGGAAGGAGCCCAGCCCCATTCTCCTTCTCTATGGACAAGGAGAGTCAAAGCACAAATGGTTGGAATGAAAATTAAACACAATTTGAAGCTGGGTGTGGTAGCACTTTCTTTTAATCCCAGCACCCAGGAGGATCTCTGTGAGTTTGAAACCAGCCTAGATCAGTGAGTTCCTAGCTAGCCAGGCTATGAAAGGAAGGAAGGGAAAGGAAAGAGGGAGGAGGGCAGAGAAAGGGAGGAAGGGAGGAAGGGAAGGCAGGGGAGGGAGGGAGGGAAAATTAAATAAACACAATTTGCACAGGATGATTTCACTGCTTCATCTCAGACTCAATTATGTCAAGGCCTTGCAAAAGAATTTCTATCTTATGGACTACTGATTTTTATCTGTATCTGATACAGAAGTATGCATATTACATATACTTATTAAAACAGCTCAGGTTTAAATTCAAATCAAATTATTATACTCTAGTTAAGAAAACAAATTTTTGAGTCAGACATATGGTTTTGAAGTTGTCACTAATTAGTTGACTAACCTAGGCCAAATTATTAAATTCCTCGAAATCATCTCTCTTGCCTACAAATTGGGGATAATCCACAAGGGTAATATGAGTAAATGGGCAGAAATGGGTAAAATGAAACTTGTTTGCAATGTTTGCAGAAGTATGAGCAGAGTGTACAGCACACAGTAAGTGTTCCAAAATGATACCTGCCTGTCATTTATAGTACAATCCAACAAAAATGTAGTATGAGCCCCCACAGAGGCAAGCCTCTATGTAATCTTAAGTTTTAGAGTAGTTATAATAGGAAAGTAAGACCACCTTTTATAAATTTTGCTTAAATCATTATGTCTAAAATATCAGCAGCATATAATTTCAATATGAGGTCTTACCTATGAAGTCTCTGACCTTTCCATGCTCTGGCCCATATCTTCTCTTGGAAATCCTTTCCTGTCTAATAAATTACCGCCCCCCCCCAACAGAGCCCACTCAACGTGGGGGAGAAGGAGAGGGAAGGAAGGAGGCAAGGAGAGAGAGAGTCTTATGCTTCCTACCCATCCCCAACTAGGTCTTCAAAATCTAGTTCTTACTCACACAGCCCAATTTAACTGGACTAGACACATTTCCTGTAACATGAAATGCCATATTACATGTGGCTAGTGAGCACTGTAAAGGTCAGCACAGAAGGCAGACCTTTACCATATGGCTTCAAATGCCAACTCTACCACCAGCTGTGTGATATCAGGCAAGTCATCTTACCTCCTGCACCTCTACTTCTTTGTCTATAAAATGAAGCTAGCCATAATAGTATATGATGCGTACAGCTGAGAGAGATAATTGTGTTCATGTATGCCAGGATAGTTAGAACAGGACCTAGCACTGGATAAAAAGAAATATGTATTTAATTATTACTTTTGTCTGATTTATTTGTGATGTTTTGAGTTCCTTAAAGGCTAGAACTACTGTTTAATATCTCTATCTCTTAACCCTGCTTCAAGAAGGTGCTTCTTTCCCAGGGCCGGAATAATGGCTCAGCAGGTAAAGTGCTGCCACTCTACGGCCTCAAGCATGGTGACCTGAGCTCGGTTCCCAGAACCCACACAAAGGTGGACGGAGAGAACTGATCTCACAGACTTGTTCTCCTTCACACATGCACTGTGGCATGCATGCCTACAAATATTCTCTAAGAATTTTAGGACATACAAGGTAGTGTTTAAAACAGGGGTATGAAATGTCCACGGAAAGAAATGAATATAAAAACCTAAAGAAAAATGTTCTTATTGTAATTCATGCATGTAGCAAAAATCTCAAGTCATAAGAACTAATTTATTTTCTTATCTCAGAAATTCTATGAAATAGGACAAGACCACTTATTGTTCAGTAAGGAAACAAGCATAAAGACAATTATTGTCATTTTTTATGGGAGAAGGGTCAATTAAGGAGTACAAGGAAAAACATATTACAAAAATCACTTACTCAAAATCAGCCTCAAGAGCAATCATAGGACCATGATTCAAATCTACAAAGTCAATTCAATTCCTCCCAAACAGGAAATACTTTGTAAGAGTCCATTCCATAAATTAAATACACTAATGGCTCTCTTCCACTAGCCTCCTTCCCCTCCCAAGACTACAAGTAGAAGGTGTAGGGTCATGTGACCATGCCCAGCATTTGCTTTAGATGTGCTCATTGAACACAACTCATATCACATTTCCATTCTAACCATGGTTCTAACGTTTAGTAATTTCTATTTTTTAAACCAGCTTCTCCACTTGCAACTGACAGTTGGGGACAGGAATCTAGAAGTCATATACCAGGGAGGGTGAAACCTTAGTACTTAAAAAAGGCTTAGGTTGCCAGATACAATCCTGCTTTTTATAAGATGATCAGACAAAAAGAGACTGTCTGGTGATATCATTCCTCTAACCTGCCTATTTTCATTGGCTGAACAAGCAGGTCACTTGTCCCTGGAAAGCTTTCCCCAACCCCCAAAACACACAAACACACACACACACACACACACACACACACACACACACACACACACACACTTCAGCTGCCAACACCCATTTTAAGCTATTCAGGAAGAACACTAATGGATTATGACTTTCCCTTGGCTGTAGAAAAAAGAAAGGAATGCACCAAACCATGTCTTAACGTCTTCGGAGAACAAAGAATGAAGGAATCCCTAAGCGCTGACAGACTGAAGACAAACTGAATGCAGCGGTGCCTTGCTAGTATAGAGAAGAGGAAACTCTTTGTCTTTTCCTAAAGATGCATTTCACCAGCAGAATCCTTCCTTCTGCCCACAAAGCATCAAAAGCATCGCCTACCCAGGGGAGAGACAGAGCAGCACCTGAGAACTTCCCTTCAGGAAATCCTACATTCTACATTTCCAGCCAACTCAGAGTTATTCTCAAATATTCACTGGGCTTTATATTGAGCCTGCTATGTTCAGCCTCAAAACAAGTATGAAGAAAATACAACTTCCCTAATATAACTACCCCCAAATAAAAATGAAAATGAAAGTCTCTTAGGGCAGATCTGTTTCTATCAAGTTCTAGAATTGATGCACAACTACAAAAGGAAGATCCTGGTGCAAGTTCAGCCCATCCATGGCCTGTATTGCCCACACCTATTCCTTCCTGTACTCTATGGAGTCTCATGCATAGGTGTTCAACTGAGTATGCAAACACCTCAGTTTCCATGGCCACTATATATCTAGCCCCATAAATGTATTCTACCATGTCATCTTGGAGCATGGAACATGGCTGGAAAAGAGAATTATGGGCTGCATCCCATAATACCTTCCAAGATACTGGTCAGCATGAACATACCTTGCTTTATGCATTTTTTTCCTCCATCAAGAGTGCAAAATAAACAAGTGTTGTGCTGTGTGTAGATATCTAAAGCTCAGAATCTGACCAATCAGTTTGTAGGGATAAATCACAATAAAACTACCACTATGGAGAAGTTAGAGAAAGGACTGTAGGCGCTGAAGGGGTTTGCAGCCCCATAGGAAGAACAACAATATCAACCAACCAGACTCTCCCCCCACTCGCCCCCAACCCTGCCAGAGCTCCCAGGGACCAAACTACCAACCAAAGAGTACACATGCTCCAGCTGCATATGTAGCAGAGGATGGCCTTGTCAGGCATCAATGTGAGGAGAGGCCCTTGGACCTGTGAAGGCTTGATGCCTCAGTGTAAGGGAATGCCAGGCCAGGGAGGCAGGAGTGGGTGGGTGGGTGGGAGAACACCTTCATAGAAGCAGGGGGAGGGGGATGGGATAGGGAATTTCTGGGGTGGGGGGCCGGGAAAGGGGATAACATTTGAAATGTAAATAAATAAAATACCCAATTAAAAAAAGAAAAAAATAAAATAAAGGACAAAATGCCTCCCACCTCTCCGGCAAAGCTCCAAAACTCATTTTCTGGTATTCCTCAATAACCTTACGAGTGATGTATTCTCATGTCATAGCTAAGAAAATAGCTGGTGAAAATCCAATGAGGAACCCACCGGACTTGAACACCCTTTCACTAGCAGTTCACAGTAAAACAATAATCAGAGATAATGTGTTCACACTTCACGGTGTATGAAAATGGTGTTGTGAAAATTAAATGATGCATTCCAAATCACAGAACCAATGAGGGGTAAACCAGGTACAGAAAGATGTAAATGAAGATTTATAAAATACATGAGGAAATTAATATCAACAGTATATAAAAATGTTTAGGAAATTTCTATAAATCAGTACAAAAAAGCCAAGTGAGCTCCCCAAAACTGTGAACAGAGGATATAAACAGGAAGTGTGAAATCAGAAGACACAAAGAATGTTCTGAGTTACTCATAAGAAGAGAGTATTTCTTACACATCAGGATGAGAGAGATGTTTTAATCTGATAATGACAGTACTGACTTTAAGGAAATTCCATACAACTATCACTTGCTTTTGGATCTGTAACATGGAAATGCTTCTCTGAAACCACATATCTATCATGTACACTCTCATCTTCCTCTTAAGGAAAGATATGCCAAAGAGGAATGCACAAAAATATTTGTAACATTTTCAATAGTGAAAAACTAGATACCATAAGCATACAGTAGTGAATGGATAAGAAACTATGGAATTAAAAACTATGGAATATAACAAAGAAAATAAGAGTAGATCTGTACATGTAAATAAAGAAAATATCTAATAAAAAAATAAATAAAAAGTAAAATTAAAATTAAAAAGAGTAGATCTGTATAAATCTTGAATTATGACAGATATGAGATTTCTTTTAAATTTGCAAAATAATTCATATAATGTATATTTTCTATGGGCAATAAATATACTCATATATTACATAAGTATATAATTACATATATATTTTTAAAAAATAGACCCTAGTATTTAAATTTAAGCAAACTAGTAGGAACACTGGGCTTTCCTTTCTTACATCTAACCTTCCCTTCCCCTGTTTTATTGCTGCTTTTTCTGCAATAAATACATGAACCAGTAGGAATGAGAGGATCTTTTATCCAGTGTTTTGGTATAGATTTCAAGTGGCCTAAAACACTATACATGTACTTTTCTAAGAAAACAACAGTGGCTTCTCTTAAGAGTTAGCATAAGAAAATATATTCTATTTCAAAATGAGAGAGGAAGAATCTCAAAATTTCAAACTTAGTGATAGAGGAGCAGGAAAGTTCAGAGAAAATAAGTGGAGCCAAACACAATCTCAGCCCAAAACAGGCTCTCCATCAGGAGGAAGGGAAGCAGAAGCCTCACCAAAGAAATAAGCCAGTAGGGCTGATAAAATGAGACCATCAGCCCTAGCCATCAGACAAGCCCACAGCTAAACTGGGGAGACAGTGATTACTCAAACAGCAATCTGGTAGGCTATACTAGGAGAGCAGTGCCCAGGAACCAAGTAGAGGGGGAAAGATACTGTTTCAAACTGAACTACCCTGGAGGCCTCAGAAAAGGTAACAGTTACAAGTCAGAGAGCCAGAATTCAACCACCAAAGCCCAGAGTGAGAGTCTACCCTAAAAGCAGTTGTATAGAGCGAACAGGACACTAAAAAGCAGAGGCATATAGGGGCAAGAGGCTCAGTGAAATGATGTCCACTGGGAATAGGAGCCCTGCTTTCCAGCAGACATCAACTGAAACTAATTCTGAGGTCTGGTATTCCTGAAACTGAGGTTAGCAAACACATCAGAGCACTAGAGCCACCATTCTGCCATACTTTGCTGTAGAAGGAGTACTTGGCACCTACAGTGGGGCAGTTAATACTTTCTAGGTTTTGAAAGGACAAAGACAGGTCCTGTACAAATCTCAAGATTGTTTTGCCACCCCCACCCCCCAATACACTTGGGAGACATACATCCTCCAAATCTACCCCAGAGAGAACATTAACCACCCTAGGGGACAGGGGATAGAGTCTGGGAAGTCTCCAAAAAGAAAAGCTCATGCCCAGCCCATAAACTACAAAGCTACATATGGACAGCAGAAGCCTTTCATATGCAAAAGGAAGCTACTAAAGTGAAGAGTGACAGATTCATGTAGGGTTCAGGCTCAGCACCAGCATAAATCATCTGACAAGCAAAAATGTTCAGGTTTAAATTACCTTTCCTAACCCAAGCACAAAAGTTCAGTCTCCAATTTTTGGGACCCAGGAAGAGCCTGCTCTAACTTTTCACTCCTCTTTATATATATATGTATATATCTCTACCTATCTACCTATCTATCTATCTATCTATCTATCTATCTATCTATCTATCTATATGTATATATCTTTATGCTTTGCCGTTTGAAGCTGGTATTTACCCTGATAGCAAAACTAAGGACAAAACAACGACAACTACAGATGCAAAAGTTCTCAACAAAATACTTGAGGGCCAAATTCAAGAAAACGGTAAGAATATGACATAACATGATGAAGCTGGTTATACCCCAGGGATGCAAGGTTGGCTCAAAATATGAAAAGAAAAAAAGGGGAAGAGAGGATACAAATAGTTAAGGAAAGTGAGACCTGCAAATACGTTTATTTGCAGATGATATAACCATATACTTAAAAGATTTTAAAACTCTACCAGGAAATTTTCAGACTTAAGTACCTTCAGCAAAGAAACAGGATATGAAGATTAAAAAAAAAAATTTATGTACCAACAACACACTTTGCATGAACAAGTTAGGAAAGCTATCCTATTTGTATTAGCTTAAAAACAAAATTTTGAGCCTAAACCAAACCACAGAATTAAAATACCTCTACAATGAAAACCTAAAGACATAGGAAAAAAAAGCCACTGAAGACTAGATAATGGAAAGACCTCCCATGCTCAAAACTGGCAGAATTAATATTGTTGAAATAATGATATCATCAAAAGCGGTCTACATAGTTAACAATTCACATCAGACTTTAAATGGCATTCTTCACAAACATAGAAAAACATTTTCTATCCTAAATAGAATAAGATCCTAAATAGCCAAAATAATCCAAGCAGGAAAAAAAAAATCAACGTTGAAGTGATCACAATATTTAATCTTGGCTTATATTACAGAGCCATAGTGATAAACTTTTATGGTATTTGTACAAAACAGAAATGTAGACCAATAGAATAGAACACAGGACCCAGAAACCATACAGCTATGGTCACCTAATTTTTGACAAAACTGTCAAATACACACCAGGGAAATGGTCCTTGGAAAATGGGGCAACCACCTGTAGAAGAAATTAGATTTGTATTTCTTTTCCTACACAAAAATCAAATGGCAATCAATTAAAGACCTTAATCTAAACTCTGAACTGCTGAGGCTCTTAGGCTCTGGGAGCTTTCCTCTAGAACCTGGAGGAAAACACAGACAACACACATTAAGATAAAGACCCAGAAGGCAGGTGACAGTAGAGACAGGCGTGGTTGTACACATCTTTAATGCCAGCACTGAGGTAGCAGAAGCAGAGGCAGGTCGACTTCTGTGAGTTCAGGCCAGCCTAGTTTACACAGTGAGTTCCATCCTAGTCACAGATACAAATCAAGACCAACTCTCAAAACACAAATAACAAAAAGCAAACAAAAGCCAGGTGGTGATGGCACATACCTTTAATCCCACCAAAGGCTGGTGAATCTCGAGTTGGAAAGCCAACCTAGTCTACAGGAGCTAGTTTGTGGACAGCTAGGCCTCTGTCAAGAAGGACAAAAAGATTCAGAGGTAGATGTTTAATGCAACACCATTCACAACAGCTAATTTATGAAACCAATATAGGAATGAAAAAGTATGATATATACATATACACAATGAAAACATTTTCAAAAAAAGAATGGAATTATGGCAATGACAACTGGAGATACTCATATTAAGCCAATTAAGACAATGGCAAAATGCTAAACAGCACATGTGTTCTCTTATTTGCATTTGTTCTTAGATGTATGTGTGCATGTACCTGTGACTTGAAGGCAGAAGTAACATTAAGGGGACCAAGGAGAAGACAAGAGTTGGGAAAAGGGAGATTATGAGGGGAAATATGTTCAATATACACTAATGTACAAAAGCTTAAACATAAAAAAAATATTTTTTTTTAAAGTTTAAAAAGAATACTCAGTGAGTAGACCCAGAAACCGTGAAGTTACTCCAGATGGAGAGGTAGGCTCATTTCCTCTGAGTTTCCAGCCAGGGAAGCCCCAGAGACCCTTACAATGATGAGGCTATTATTGGCTATTGCTGTTGGCATCGCCTACGACTATATGTTAAGACCAGATTACTGAAGATACCACATACTTTGGTTGCAGGATACAGAAAAATCAAATAGGAGCTGAGCTGAAAGTTTTCCCCATGCTGACTAGCTTTCATAGTGCCAGAAGGTTCCATGCAGAACAGTTTTACTTAGCTATGTACTGCCTGTGAAGTTCCAGGCAGTAATGTGTACACTAGTGCAACAATGGCATAACTTTTTCAGAAGTAACCAACTCCTTTCTGTCAGACTGAATCCACAAGAGCAAATTCATGTCTGGTACTGAAACACCCATGGCCAGGGAGGGTCATATGCCTTAGTGGAGAAATTACAGCATCAGCATCAACAATTAGCTAAACAGACATGATCTGCCCATCAACTTGTTTTACAAATATTTGTGCTTCTGCTCATAGTTTGGTGCTGTCATTCAGTTTTGGTCAGAGAAGCTTCTTTTTCCAGTGGGCAAGTTACTAAAGAGATGCATAAGCAGTGAAAAGTCTAAGTATAAATGATTGTTTCATGCTTAGCCCTCGATGAGACTTTTTCATTCACTCCAACGTTTACAGAAATTGTGGAAGAGGAGACTGAAAGGATGTAAGACTGGAGGAACTAACTGGGTGAAACATTGAATGGAGGTCACCCAGAGAAGGAAAGAGGCCAGCAGGGGGAAAAGGGGACAAAGGTGGGGAGTTGAATCAAGGAATCAACAAAAAACAAAGTATATGTGAAAATGCCATAGTGAAACTCATTACTTTATAGGCTATAGTTAAAATATAACAATTAAACATTTTTGTTAAAAAGAAATGAAATGAAAAACGATTATCACCATCCCATAAGTAAAAATATTTACCACCTTCTGCATTTTACTTAATTTCCAACTTGAAACCCACTCTCATATTGGGCAACCATCTTTGGTTCCTTAGACTCAAAATCATTCTTGGATCTGAAATCTATTATCAAGTGTTTTTTGTTGTTCTTGTTGTTTTTAAAGAGTTTATTTGTATGTGTCTCTGTGTATGTGTCTATGTATGTCACAGAGGTGCAGATGCCACAAAGGCCAGAGAAGGGTGTTGGATCCCCTAGAGCTGTAGTTAGAGGTGGTTCTGAGCCACTCAACTCTGGAAACTGAACTCTGGTCCTCTAGAAGAGCAAGAAGCATTCTTAACAGCCGAGCCATCTCTCTAGACCCTCTGGTGCTTTAAACCTAACTCTAAAGTGAATGCTAAATCTGTATGTGTGTCACCACTCTCTACTCCCCACTCTGGGCAAGCGCTAATACTCCTCCAACTCCTGCTATCTTACACTTCATTGTCTCCATTAAAAACCTGAGCCAAGTTTTGTTTTCTTTTGTGAGGTTGAGTTTTTCCCTCTTTGTTTTGCTCGTTTGCCTCATGATGTAGGAATTTTCTTGCCATTCTCCTACCTCAGTCTCCCATGTGTAGGATAGGATTAAAGTTGCACACTACCATGCAAGCTGAGTAAAGACTTAAGAGCAGTAATCAGACTCTCTCCCTTGCTTAAGCAGAACATGGTCACTCAGAAGAAAATCCAAAATCTTTTTTTTAATTGCCTCCTTGGTAGCTTGACCTTCTTACTCCTCCCGGCAGTCCCAAGCCATTCTTTAACATCCCAGCAAGTCTGTTCCATCCTACACCCTTTACACTCATTCCCTCCACTTGAACTGCTAATTCCCCCATCCTCCCATGACTGACCCTAGTGACAACTGAGTTGTTGGAGCAATATTAGGACTACCCATTTCCAATACACCAATTAAAGAGACGAGTCAAGGCAGAGAGCAGAAAAGATGACTTATTCAATGTGGTCTCAGCAGGATGAGGAAAAAAATTAAGGGTTTATTGACCCCAAATGTGTCTTAAGCTTACTGAGGTGAATTTTAGATTTAACTAAGCAATCCTAGCTAAGGTGTGGTCCTGCCCATTATTAATTTTCTCAGCTCAGGTCCTGCATGTAGCCTGGTAATTTGTCAAACCATCAAATCTGTTAATAGCTGGAGGAGGCAACCTGGCCCTTATGAATTCTGATCTTCATCTGAAAGGTCTGTCCTTTCAGATTTTGCTCTTCTCAAAAGTCAAGATGACTTATGAAGAAAGGTTAAGGACAAGAACTTATCTCTCTCCTTTAGTCAGAGCACAGAATGAAGGCAGATGCCAGGCTTTCATCTTGCTTTTGGATGCCTGTGGGCCCACCTGAGGAGTCAGCACTAGCAAAAGTAGTTTCTATGTACCCCTTTCAAGACAAGTCCTTTTCAGACTCTTCAGCAGCCTTCCTCTCTTCTCATCCTACCTCCTCTCTGTCTCTCCATAATAAATAATGTATTATGAAATTGAGCATTATTTAAAATATTATTACCTTACTTTGCTTAGTGTGTTTGTTCATAGAATGTAAATTCAGTGACATCTTAGAATTACTTGTTATTCCCTACTGCCAAAAATAGTCCACATGTAAATTATTTTTTCTAGATTTTTAAAATATAAATGTTGCCATTAAATATATATATATACTTCTACCAGTTGCCTGCTTTTCGACTATTGTTTTGAGATTTATTCATAGCTCTGGTTTATTCATTTTCATGGCAATTTATGATATTTAATTATGATTATTCCACAATTTACTTGTGCTATCTTCTGTCAAATGGCATTTTAGTTTCAGTGACTAGTTGGAAGTAAACTAAGACTCTCTCTTTCTCTCTCTCTCTCTCTCTCTCTCTCTCTCTCTCTCTCTCTTCTGAAAATCTGACTCACTCAAGTTCATGAGAGGCTCTCTGTAACTGATGTCCTTAAACTCTTGCTCAGGAACTCCCTAAAAAAGTTCGGAAAACTGTGCTTCTTCCTCCATGTTTAAATTGACAGATAAACTGGGCATGCATGGTGGCATACACCTATAATCAACCTCAGGAGATGTCTCAAGTATGAGGCTAGACTACATATCAAGTATCAGACATGAAAGGATGTAAAAAGACTAGGTTTTTAAAAGTCAAAAATAAAGAAATAAACATAAATTGACAGCTAAAATAATTCAGCATAAACCTTCACCTAGAAAATTTAAGAACTTCATTATGTGTTGAATGAAGAAATCAAAAGAAAAAAAAAACCTTATTTCAAATAACACAACTTCAAATAACATAAATACAGCTTAATAATTTATCTCACAAAACTGTGGAAAAAGTTAAATGATAAAGCATGTATGAAGTTTACAGTATAGACCATAGGACACAGACAGTTCTCCACACATTTTTGTTGCCATTGTAATTGTTACTAAATACACAGTAACAACTAAATATCAGATGATAAACTAAAAAACTGAAGAGAAAGAAAATTAAGAAAGCCAATTGTTCTGCAGAATAGAAAATCAGAAGGATGCAAAAATGATTTGAAAATATTTATTTATGCATGAAGTACCCAATCAACAGGAAAATGTTTCTATGAAATGTAAAAATCATAAATGAGTGGAAGAATAACTGATAAAACACACACAATAAAGGCAACAGGAAATATATATACATTCTGCTATCTGAACTGAATTAAAATTCTTCTTTTTACTTACTATTGTGAAATGAAACAGCCAAACAACAATACTAACCCCCGCCCCAACCCTGTTAAATACCCTACAAGGCTGATGTCTCATTAGAACTTCTGAGATGATAGAGAACTCGAATGTTACTATTCTGAAGCCAAATTATTCTGTGCTATCTTTAGCCCCTTAAATAGCCATGTATTGTCCACCTCTGTGTTTAAACTAGCACCCTTGTGATTATCAGGCAAGATCTTTTTTGGAATGTACAAATTCTAATTTCTACAAATCCAAAGGCTAAGAATATTATCAAATAGCACCTGAGGTCTATAGTGGAAATATCCCCACTTTGCTGTAACCTGTGCACCTGATGTTCCTATCAATGAATTTTTAGGACACTTTTATCTATAGTCTTCTTTGTTCTGTTACTATAAAACTCTATGAAATTGTTACCATGTTGGAATAAGGTAACCTGAATAGGTAACCTGAATCTGTATTCCTGAGCAATGGTCATTCATATTTGGCTCTGGAATACAAATCTTTTGCAGTGAAAATTGTGATTTTCACTTACTACTCTAAGTGAGGATGGAGTCAGAATCTTCAATTCAACACAACTTATACCCTATCAGGGTTCATAAAGATCCAAAGTCCTGCCAAGCCACAGGGGCACACACCATGCTCATGTTAGAAGAAACTAAGACTCAAAGAAGCTGACTGAAGTAGCCAACACGACACGGCTAAGACTGCCAAGATAAGCAGGGCAAAGACTTCAGGATTCACCCTACCATTCCTCCTTAATAACAGTGTGTCACCTTTTTGCTTGTCATATTATAGCTTAGAGAAATCATTTCCCATTCTCTCTTACAACTAGATAAGCCATAGGATTAAGCTCTGCCCCATGAAACCTAAGCTGGAATAATACTTCTAGAGAGAAAATAAAGGGGTGTGTCTTTTACTTGTCTGTTATCTTAGAAGTTAGAACTGCTGGCTAGACTTTCAGAGGCCATCTCAGTTTAAAACAGAGATATCAGAGAGGAGCTGGCTACCACCATGATACAACTTCATGCTTCCTTCCTCTAACCCTAGACTGCCTACATCTAGACTTTGCTTACATCCATGCTACATGGACTGCTGCTAAAGTTATTCCATTACTTTATGTATAGTTGAACTTAGTCCCAGTATAAATATTGATACACTACAACAGAATCTCCTTATCACTTCTTCAGCAATGCCTTAGAATTAGATAAAATTATTATACTCTATAACATACATTTAACAAGTACTTCATGTGTGTTTATTATCTGATAGGCCTTGTGTTAGGTGCTGGGAAAACAATGATGACTAATACATGCTACTAGACTTATAAAAGTTTATAGTATAGAGGGTACAAGACCTAAAACTGATATAAAACCCAATATTTTGTGACACAATAAATGTATACAGATTGTTGCTATGGCAGGATAAAGAAGGTTTATCTAACATCATACCTACCCATTAAATCCTTCCCATCTTTCAAAGCACATCTCATTCTCAAATAAACCATTCCTGGTCATGCCCCTGGCTAAAGCCACTTTCTTTCTTTAAATTCTCACATCAGGTCAGACTGTTTGTAACTCTGCTCTACACTCCATCTTATCTAAAAGGCCAAGAAACAACTCTTCACAGTGCTCCTCTAAATACTCAAACCCACAAAAAAGCAAAACTATACTTTAATAAAAATCAGTTTTATTTTCCCACTCATAATGTTGTCTGTCTGTCTGTCCATAAGCATCTGCCTCCCCTGGGCCAGGTTTTTGCATTTCTCATACTATTTCTCATCTCTACCTCACATACCAGACCTATAAAGCTTTGTTCTTTGACGAAACGCTGCCTTAAATTCAGAGAAGTCTATGAGTATCAGTGTTCATTCCTCACCCAACAGTTTAGTCCCAAGTTAAGATATCCAAGGAGCCAACAGGAAGAAGTACATGAAAGTAAACTGCCATTCCAGACTAAGCAACAAAAAATTTTCAAGTTGAGGCTGAAGTGAAACTCCCAAGGCTGAGAAGAATCTTCCCACAGAACCACTTAAGGGAGGTTCTGACTAGATACCACGCCATCCCCTTTACCTTCGGTTTTATCAACTTCTTTTTTTTTTTTTAATTTTTATTAGATATT